>NC_138203.1:225749393-226006893 GCF_964194415.1 Vipera berus
AAGCATTGGGTGCAGAAAAAAAGATTCATCTTCAGATTTTGAAAGGCAGTGGTCTTTACAATCTTGGATCAATGCTATATTTTCTGTTAATGAACTGTCTTTCTACTGAGGTAATGGAAAAACAAATCAATATTATTTAGTGTAATCAGGGTTTAATGATATGTTTGAAACTGGACAGAGTTTTACTTATGAATAATATATGTTTCTGTTGGTGCCTTTTTCTGTTTGTTTCTTTATTTTTTGTTCTTTATGCTTTTCCCCTTTGTGTGGGTGTGTATCTGTGTGTCCGTGTTTGTGTGTCTATATGCATGTGTATTAAAAGCATAGAAAATATTTAAGAGCAGGATGTTCAAGTGGCATACAGCACAACTTCCACCGAAGAAATTTAAATAAAGTATTTTTTTAGCAATTTGAATATTTTTTATTTAACAATATTTTACTTTTTAAGGACAGTAATTATCCCAGCAGTCTTTATACATTTTTACACAATTTAAGAAGCTAGCATTAGAAAAATGTATATAAACTAATTCAGACTCACTGATTTCAGTGGTGCCCATGCAAACATAATTTCCCTTTTCTTGCATTTTAATAAATTGCTATAAATTTGGTATTATTATTACATTGGAAGCCTTAGTATACTTACGATTTGATAAGTATATGCTATGTCACTCTATTGATACAGTGGCACTTGTATAGTTTTGGTCTCATGGAACTGTTTCCAGTATAATCTATGTTTGTATAAGACTTAAGTGATATATACCTCTAGAAAAAAAGAGAGTGTGCTGGTGGACTTATTAAAAACCAAAACAACTTCTCAGCAGAAAAGGAGAGAGTTTGGAGTGTTGCTGGGTATCAAGCTGGGGAGTTATTCCTCTAAAGTAAATGTTATAAACAATATACTAATAATATACTAATGTTATAAACAATATACTAATAAGACTAAGATATTGCTAAGCACATTGGTTTGTGCTTAAATTGTAAGCCGCCCTGAGTCTTCGGAGAAGGGCGGGATATAAATGGGATTAAAATAAAATAAAATAAAAAATAAGACAAACCTGTGGTAATGTTAACTGCAGAAAATGTTAGGGAAGGTCCTCTGTGTAGTGGCCAATCAAAATGTACTCATTTAGGGGGTGGATATAAGAAAAAAAAAGATAGAAAACAGGACTGCAGACTACAAAAGCAGGAAAAATGTCCAGAAGTTACGTTCTTGTGGGCAATGTGGGTTAGTACAAGTCTGTCAAAGCTGTACATTGACAATGCAGTTAAGTCTTGGATCTTTTGAAATGAACCAATGGTTTCTCCATGTTTTTTCCCCCTGAACGTATCATCTCTTTCCTAAATGTATAGATATGAGATTGTATGGAGGAAACAGAGCAGCAAGAAGGCCCTAAAATAAGCAGTACTTTGCTGCTACTCTTCTCAGGTCAAGTCTGTCATAGACCATAAGTTCTAGGCCAAAGATCCTGCTCTGGGACACGAAAACCTGCTACCTTTCCCTTGTCTTTCTTTACACTGAGAACACCCAGTCTCTGTTCTATCTCCCCTTTCACTCCTCCCTACTACACACATGGATATAGACACACCCATATAAACAGAACAAAGGCACTCCATTACGGAAAGCAAAGAGTTACAATCCAAATAGCAAAGATTCCTTATCCTCACCACTTGCTGTGTTTCTCTCTTAGAATGCAACTGCTGTCTTTAATTCATCTGAACACTTATGGCCGTGTTTCCACATATAACTTTATGCTGTGTCTTGCATTAGACAACACACAGCTGCCCCTTCCTCAAGGCAGCCTTACCTAGGTGTTGTGTTTTTTAGCTCCAAAGGAGAAGAAACAGCACTCTGTTTCCTCCCCACCTCATCAGAGATCTGCCATAGCAACAAGACTCTTAGAAGCCTAATCTTCTACTGAAGTCCAAACAATAACAGGAGAGTTGGCAAGGTATGGTCAAAATAGTCAGAATGGTCGTCACGATGGAGCAATCAAAACTTTGCCAATTTAGCACATAAAAAATAGGCACAATTTAAATTGCACCTTTGTGGTGCTATCTTGATTTTATTTTAACCTGTGGATATCCTTCAGCGTTATCATCAGATGCATTATGTCTAAGTAAGGAAGTAGCTAGAAAAAAAGCTAGCAGAGCTCACTAGAACGATTCAGTTCTCCTAGCCTCAATCCAATCATGCAACATTTACAAATGTTGTCAAATGCTACTTCTGCTTCCATTAGCTTGTAAACATGTGCCTATTGGGTTGCCCATCTGTGTACGAAGCAGAACAGTAGCATCTAGGTACGTGTTTTCTAATTTGAACAGTTTATTTAGATTATAACTCAGATTATATCAGGGTTAATATATTTGCAGTTAAATTCAGATTTATGTCAGATCAAGAAATCAGATTCAGAATTCATATATGTAGATGAATATAAACACACAGGCAAGTCATAATATAATATTTCATAATATATAAATTACATTAAGATATAGTGATGGGACCTTTCAAAAGCAGGTTTCTGATCGTGCAGAGAAATGAACAAGTTGCTTGTATTTAAACTAGGACATTTTATGTAGATACTGTACAAAATAATCAGGTTTTTCCAATTGCTGCCGTAATTGGTTTTGATTCCTTTACTTGCCAGCCAACTTTTATCAAAGATTTTCAAAGACATCAGGAAAGAAAGCTGCAAGGCAAAGACATTGGAAAAGAAAGATTCACTGTAACATAGTTGAGAATTTTATTATTATACTTATTATTCAGTGATTACAATATCTGCAGTTTATCTTAGAAGTAGAATGAATGAAAAACAATCCAGCATTCTTGCTAAGTAATGTAATATCAAAAGCATATGGTATTTATATATCAACATCTTGTTTGAGTGCAACTTTAAAGCTGAAATTAGTGAGGTGCCAACTATTGTACCAGCTGAAGCAGTCCTTTTAAAGCTTGTTTTTGAGTTTAGTATTTTATAGGGTCTCATTTACAATTTAGGCAAATATTAATAATATTGCATTCTTAATATTTGTGAAGATGGTATTCCACGTGATATTCTATGGAAGCAAAACTAAGACTTTGAAGAAGCAAGGTGGGAAGAGTATTGCCACTTTTGAACTTTGATGTTTGAAAAGACTCCTAAGAATAGGACAGCCAAGGGGGGAAAAAAGGATAGTCAAACAAATTAATCAAATTGAAGCCCAAAGAACAGGCTTAAAGTAAAGGGCTTTAGAGTTCACATTGTAATAAATAATGGCAGGATAATAGCCTTGATATCAATGTATGTGCAGTAAATTTAGAGCAATTCTGACAGAGGAAAAAATCAGGTGTTTTGTCTTCTATATGGTGCCAATTACATTTCATACCTTAAGACAATAGGATTCATTCATCCTTAAGTCAATAGGAAAAAGTTTTTTATAATGCTCATACAGTTTTGTGACTTTAGAATCTGTGTTCTTCCAAAGCTAGAAGAATGTTTTGGCTGAAATTTTGATGGTAGAATGTGATTTTGGATTATAGAAAAATCCATGAACATTATTTCATTTATCTTCCCATATCCTGTTAAATATCTCTTTGTAAGTGATTCTTACATTGATCTATACCTTTGGTAGCATTAATTAATTTTAGGACTTCAGTCATATTTTAGCATATAGATAAGTACTAATCTATAGTTTAGCATATAATAAAGATAAGTACTATTCAGAATGGATTATGTGATGAACTTCCATAGCCAAGACAGGGAGCATTTGTCAGTAATTCATTGTTATAAATAGATTTTAAATGTTCAATACAATGTTAATTCATAAACCTAATTATATGTGCATTTAGAAAAATATGCCATAAAATTATTTTACTGTGCTATCAAGGCCAAAGCTCTCTTATATTAATCTTGAATTATTCTATCTAGAAAAGAGATATTGCAGAAAAAGCAGAGGCAAATTTCCAACGGGTTTAAGTGTTTTTAAAACCATGATTACTTTACATTTTTGGAAATAATCTGTTTTGTACTATTTAAGATGATTCTCTTTTCATCTGCTCTTAATTCAAAATAAAAATGCTTAAAAATTAATCCTACATCACATAAAAATTCTGTAACTATGATTTTCGTACACTGGTTTCTACACTTCGTTTTCTAAATGTATCCATTCCTTCATCTTTTGTTCATTGAAGAAGCAGAACAAATTCTGTTAAGCTAGTTTGTTTTTGTTTATTTTAACTATGTTTTGTTGGACATAACATACTGTCTAGACATATGCACAAAGCAAAATCATAAACCATTTTTACTATTACAGTTGCTGAGTTCACACTCATACTAAACCAATACCAAACAAATCCCATTGGTTTACTAATGTGAATCACACTGTTCTGGCTAATGTGATTTTGATAGATGTTTTCTGTAGTTTAGCTCTGAGTCATCCTGTATGTTTTCTGCAGTGGTGGGATTCAAATATGTGAAGTCCATTCTGGGCCTGGGCAACAAAAAATTAGCTACCAGTTCTGCCGAATTGGTGCGAACTGGCTGAATCCCACCACTGGCTTTCTGATAATGCTACTTCTGAAATGAAGTAGGGTTTCCTGCTTGAACAAGGGTTGAACTAGAAGACCTCCAAGGTTGCTTCCGTTATTCTATTATTCTGTTATTCTTGGTAAGACAAATTTGCATTATATTTTTCAGTTTTCTAAATGCCACAGTAGACACGTTTTTGAAGATTGATGGTTTGTAGTGGACTTATCAGCATCTAATTAGTGGAATGTATTTCTAAAAGTGGATATGAAAACAATATTATTTGTACTTATTTTCCAGTGAAATCAATGGAAATATATCTGCTCAGAGTCAGTTGATGACCAGGATTCTATGTAAGCCTAGTAAAATCAATTGAGAAATCAGTCATATTGATCCCAATGGATCTAAATCTAGTTGTCTTTTTCTGTTCCCATTCTCAAGAAAATAGTGATAATAGTACTATCTATACAGTGTTTATAAGTATTGAGGAATTATGTTACATTTTTAAGTTTCCTTGCTGATGAAATAAATAAAACTAACATGACTGGATTTTAGGGGGATTCCTGTTGGGCCTTTGGAAATTATTGTTGGAATTACTGTGCTCATTTTAGAGATGTGTTATTTATGTGTTCATAAAAAAAAGTTAGAGCCAGTTTAGTGTAGAGATTATGGCACCAGGCTAGAAAACAGGACTGTGGCTTCAGGCATGAAGCCAGCTGAATGGCTCCCAATCAGTCACTCCTTCTCATCCCCAGGAAAGAGACAAGGGCAAACTACTTCTGGAAAAAAACTTGCCAAGAAAACTGCAGGGACTAATATAGATAGTTGCCAAAAGTCAACAGTAATTCAAAGGTACAGAAACAAACATTTAAGTTGCTAAAATCTCAGAGTAATACATCAGTTAAAAACTATATTGAATGTAATAAAACTATAACAAAATACCCTGGGGTAATTAGGCCATTAAATGCTTCTTCCATTGTGGTATGATCCCAGCTGTTGAACTCTCAGAAAGTGCAGAATGATTCCAGGAGGTGTTCAGCTTCTCTGCATTTCTGTGACAGGGAAAGTTATGGGATGATTGAATAAGTATAAAATTCAGGAATGTGTGGGCTGGCTCCAGGAATAGTTTGTCTGCCATGACTTTGCTAGATTAAGGAGTGATCTTAGCAGCCAACTCAGCAATGGTGGAGAAGGAACATTAGCAAAAGGAACAAAGACTTACTCAAGGCAGAGTAGATAGCTGGCCTAGCCTGGGGGTCTAGATTAGACCCACATATCGGACTGTTTAGCTGCTAACATGGGGTTAATACTGAAATCCTCAAACTTCTGAACCATAAAACCTTGCAGATGAGGAGCAAACAAAGTCCAAAACAAAACCATATTGTCCATATTGTGTGATAATATAGTTGACAAAACATACGGCTTGGATCTGGACAGTCAGGTTTTGTTACACTTATTTAATACAAAAATAAATAACATTGTAATAAATTATACATAATATAAATAAATCCTTATGATCTTTAACCATCAATATCTTTTCATGATAGGGAAGAAATCTACAAGTACTCTTTTCCAAGGTTTCCCAGACTTAAATATATGATGTGTGTGTGTGTGTGTGTGTGTGTGTGTTCATGCGTGTAAGTGTGATTAGAATGATACTAGCTGATTGCTCTTTGCAAATGTGTTGGAACACCAATTCCCTCAATTCCCAGGCAGCATGCCAACATCCCAAGCCTTAAGGCAAGTAAATTTCTATGAGAGGCTAAGGAAGAGACAGTGAAGCACTCACCAATGGACAAAAAAGAAGAGGGGTTAGTTGAAAACAGATACTCAGACATTAAGGAAGGAAGTGCCTTCCTCTGATTCTCATGGCTGGGAGCACAATAAACATCACTGCTTGGTTATTTTATTTATCGGGTTTACTAGGCTTAGATTATGTTGTAGTTATACACACACACACACACACACACACACAAAGTAGGTTTCAAAGGATTTACTTCAAGTTTAAAGCAAGTACAGGCAATAGGAGGCAGTACATGTTGCAGTTATTCACACATTACAACAATGTGCCTGAAAATGAATCCAAAGCAGTGATACTACAAAGCAGTTGGTGGAGTTTTGCCAGGTCACAGTGCATGGGTCTATAGTTGTGTGTAGGTCCTCAGATGACTCAGGTTCAGAAGGACAGAGTTCCAGGAGGCAAGAAGTGGGCATAATGGGAATGGTGCAGAGTAGATAATTGTTCCCAATGAATTCTAGCTGGGTGGAGTTGGTGTTAAGAAGAGTTTCTAGTATGGGAGCCAATCAAGACTGGGAAGACCCTGCCATGTGAAAGGGTGCATAGGCAGGGTGCCTTTGCTCTGTTCAGGACTGGGCAATTTTGGGGGATCAAATTCCTTATCATTTGACTCCAGGTGCAGCTACTCTGGATGATTGTTTGCAGAGTCAACTTTGGATGCCTCATTGTTTGCTCCCTCCTAATGCTGAGCTCCAGATCAAGTTCCTTAGTATCAGACTCTTCTGTGTCTAAGTTGGCCATAATGTCTGACTCTAAGACCTCCAGAGTAGTAATCATAGTAACAAGATTAACAGCTAAACAGAACATAAACCGAACAATAACAATATGACAAAATAATAATTAACTTCCCAAGCACTGAGAAACAGTTAGAATACAGTCATGAACCAGGAAGACTAATAAGATCCACTACAATTCCTGAAGGCCTGCTGAACACCCAGGTCTCAGTGGCTTCACATAAGGCTAGAAGAGTTGGGGCCTGTTGAACAGCAGAAAGTACACTGTTCCAAACAAGAAACTTATTTAGATTAGATAACTAATTTGGCAGCCCTAATCATGCACTGGTGTAAATGGAACTATGATGAATAACTATGAAAAAGATGTCCCGTTATCCACATCATGTTAGTATACTGTTTCAATGATTATAGTTTATGAGATTTGGAGTATTTGACCTCCTTCAGACTGTTTTGTATTGACTGAAAGAATTTGTTTGGGGAAAACAAAGGCAGGCAATATGGGCATAGCAGAGAGGGTTCTCTGAGAGGTGACTCAGAGATCTGATTATAATTAACAGAAATTTCAGAGTGAATAACATAAAGGATCAGCAAGATTCACAATCTGCAGGACAACGGACAGCTCCCAAACTAACAGCTACCTTAGTGGCATAAAATTAAACTATCTCCAGAGATAAATAGCTTGTTCTGACAACAAAAATTTAAGAAGATAAATTAGAATCAGAAAAATCTCACAGTTTTGAATTCTGAATATTCATTGTGGCATTTGAGACAGACTTGAAGGATAAGAGAATTGATTTCTCCCTCTGCAGGAAAATAATGGGAACAAACTGTCAATAATGCTGGCAAACTGGCCACTCCTCTGTCATCACCCTTCTCAGTAGTAAATTGCCTTCATAGAACCATAGCCAACCAGCCCTTCACAGGCACAAGGCCACCATGATAGCCTGGGCTTTTAAAAAAACAAGCATAGATTGAGGCTAGCTGTTTCTTAGGATGGATATATTTTTCATTCTTAAATTTCCTGAAGGGACTTGAAATGATTGGTATACTTTTCACAGACTTCTTATGAATCAACAAAATGAAATGGGCAGCTAACACAAATATCTCTAAGTTTGTTTTTCTATAATCTATACTATGTCTATACTCTGTCATGGTAGCTATGATAATGAATAGATATTTCTCTTGTAGACTAAGTGAGCAGAGATGGAGGTTGGACCTACAAAGGAACTTTCACAACACTATTATGACAAATTTGATAATCTTTAGAAAATAAAATTAGTTGCATTCATTCTGACCTGGATATTTTAGGAGAAGAGCCATGTTAGTCTATGGTGGTTTTACCTAGATAGAGCAAGTGAGGCAATACCTGGATGCTCCCAAGCCATTTTTAACAGTATTCATTAATTCCTTCCAAGGATACTCATAGATTCAAGCAATCATGTTATTATTAAAGCTCAAAAGAGGCTGCCATATGCTCATTATATTTTGAAAATGTAAAATTTAAATTTACTTTTGCAAAAACAAATTTCACACAATCCTTTTCCAAATAGTCTCCAAAAAGTTTGTAAATATTTTTGCCAAGAATGGTTATTGCAGCTTAACTTGCTTTATTATGGAGTATGCCCTGGGAAGTATTGTAAAATTATAAAAACTATATTTAGAAACTAGCTACATGGTTCTTTCAATGTTTATGCTATTCTTTTCTGCAATTACTTTCCTAATAATAGCATTGACTTTTCATATTTCATAACAATATATTTGGAAGCAAATGAGAATTTTCTTAATCAACAAGCTCTTTGTCTTTAACCTTTATTTAAACATAGAGCTTAACCTACTCTATTTAATTCTTATTCATCCTTTGTTTCTAATGCTATTTAGTTCAAGAGGCACAAGAATCAAATGTGAGTTTTCATATCTCTCTAGACTTGTTACATCAATATTTCTCTATTTCCAGTAGCACCTCATCAACCACAGACTGCTCAGACAAATATTGTATATATATTTTTCTTTTTGGCTTCTGCTAAGATATGTCCAAAGCTTTCCTCTTAGTCTTGTAATAGCATTTTTTCTCTTTATCTCCCTTCTTTAAATTATCATATTAGAACCTGCAACAACTTATCTTATTCTCCTCCCCCCCCCTTTTTAATTAGTTTTCTAATATTACAATAGTATCTTTAAAAAGCAACGTGGTGTCTGGGTTACAATAATTACATTTCAGACAAATATATATTATTACAAATCTCCAAATTGTTGTAACCAATACTTCCTATCTCTTGTTTACTTTAATACAAATTATCTCTTATCTAAATTAACATACTTCTCATTGCTATCCATCAGTCATTTAATAGTTTTCTTATATTTGTCAATACTTTGGTGTATTTTACATTTTAACATTCCATCTTTAAACCATCAAACACCTTATATATTTTTCCAGCTTTAATTTTACATTGATATTAAAATTAAACGTTTAAAGTTTCTCATTTTCATATTGCTAAATAACCTCCCTTTACACAATTTTCTCCGATACCTGGTAATGTAAATATCAACACTATAAAAAAAGCTAAAAAGGAAACAAAAGGCCAGAACACATCTCCATTAGCCAACACTCAGATAAGCACAGGTTGACATCAGACAAATATTCAAGCAAAAACAATACTCTATTCAAAGAAATGCTAAGGAGAAAGCCATACCCCCCAATATTTGGCAGGCAAGTTACTGTATACAAAGAGGGAGCATTCCCCCCCCCACACACCAGCAACAATGATGTTATTTATCAGGTAATGAAACATATGCAGGTAAACAATCAAGTTGAAAGAACACCAAGGACCCACTTTCTTAATGACTGGTTGATTTGGCTAGAAGAATCTGAGCTGAGCCTGCACTTAGGCCTTTTTGGATGGAAGAGATGATAGATTAAAACTCAGATAAACTCAGTGGGAGAATTCCAGAAATTCACTTGGGCTTCTTGTTATACTGCTTGTTCATGTAATTCTGGAGCTGCACAAAGGCCAGAATATTAAGCCATGTTTTACATAACTAGGGTTTAACTGAATGTTAATTTAATTGATAATTGGTTTTGCCTAACATACTAAGCATGGCTTATAAACCACATTGACTAGGTTACACAGTGCACCAAAACTGTACTTGATCTGAAGACAGAATGAATCCAAAATGCTAAAAGTATTGTGGGTAATTTAAAACATAAATCTGGATACTGGCTCCCCTTGCTTTATCAAGTTGTAAGATATGTTTGCAGGCTTAGAAAAACACTACATACGTTGCATAGGATTATGTCAAAGAGTATTGAAATCTGAACTGGAGAGGATTTGGTGATGAACCTAGCAGAACTATTGGAGAGAGAGGCTTCTTATTTCCTGCCACTCCATCAAATAACTGATTATTCTGGCCTTTTTAAAAGTCTGTCATAGGCTACAGAAAAATAAGCCGACCAGGTAGAAATAAATATTTTTGTCTGTCTATTTTCCATCTCAATATAATCAGTCTTCCTCCACATTCGGTCTCCAATCAGCAGTTATTCCTTCTGCTGCTGTAATAAGGCTATTTGTATGCTGAACATTTGTCTCTACAGCAACTCACCCTCATATTGCAATGCACTGCTATTTGAGATTCGGTCCAAATTAACATCTTTATCGTTTATCCTTTAGGTATTAGACTATAGCTTTATCTGGAATTATGTAAATGCCTACAGTCATCAAAACCTTTTCAAATAAAATCAATAAGTTTTGCATTCTTTAGCAACATATCCAACCACAAATATATAGAACATTATTTATGCTTTCTGACTGTGGCTCTTGGTGCTGAAAGGCATTTTGAATGTCTGCAATAAAAGCTTAAATGATCTAATCTAACAATTGAAGCACGACCACTCTAATGATAGCCAAATTCCCCCTGGAGTTTATTTTAAACAACAGCAATAACAACAACAAAATAAAAGCAAAACTCCCCCCCCCCAAAAGAACCAAAAAACTGTATACTTTTCCGACTTATATTAAACATAACAAAGGTTTAGGTATCAAATGATTCTGCTTTTGAAATCTAAGAATATAAAGTAATTAAAACATTTTGGATCTACTGTAATGGAGATTTTGTTGGGGAAAAAGGTGCACTAAGAAATTAGTATAAGTAGGATTTTGTTTTCATTTTGGTTTATATCCACTACATGCAAAATAGAAAGTTATGAACTATTGCCATTTTCTCTCTCTAAAATGATAGCAAGATCATTTTAGATTTTAGAACAGCAGTGAGAATTCCAGTATAATGTCAGTTCATTTACCATATCTCCTGCTGTTTTCTCGATGCACACAATATCAACTGAATAGCACACCATATAGTACAATATACCGTATGAAAGTAAGACATTAGCACCACGTTTTTCTACAATATAATGTTATACTGTTTCTTCAGTACAGTTTTACACAGCTCCATGTGCAACTCTTTTGTATGATGGAAATGATGGAGGTAATCTTTACCTGTGGAAAACCCCAAAATGAATGTTAACATCTAGTTGTAATGTAAATTACGTTCTTTCTCTCCCAAACACACAGAGATGAACACACATAAGTATATCATACATTCTCCCAAGAATGTGATATATTCTGTGCAAGACAGTTTAACAATTTAGGAATAATTAAATTTAGGTTATTGATAAAATGAATCCAAACTATTTCAGGGCAGGATAGGGGATTTTGTGCTATTGATGCTATTCAGAAAGTTCCAGATTTTGCTTGTAGAATATATCATTGATACAGTGTTACTTTTAAGATTCAGAAATATCCTGTGACTTTATTTAAGCTTCTTCATTCTTATTGCATTATATATCTAGCATGTTTTTGCATTTAGGGGAAAATAAATGCTGTCTCTGCGTGCATGTGACACCTGCATAAAATGCAAGCATGTACATACATGAATACATATTTACACACTAATACAAATATATATTTGGCATGAGAATACAGTATCTTAAGACATAGTCCCCTGCATAGTCTTCTTTTTCACAGATTTTTTTCTCTTAGTTTGTGACTTATCTTCCTTATAAGAAATTATCCAATTAAGTATTTACTTGCATTACATTAAAGACTACTAACTACCATTTCAGCTGGGTTAGAAATAATAAACTGAATGCTTATTAGTGGTTCCTAACAAAAATATTGACTATATTACTCTGTTAGTGACAAAGACGATGAGCAGAGGAGAATTCTTGAGATATGCAGATTGACTGGTATACCTAATTCTAGAAAATAAGCTTAAAATGATCTTAAAAGCTTAGAGAAATGGGCTGAAAATCATTCTCTAAAATTTAATAAAGACAAAGTTCTTTAAAAAAAAGCCTCAGATGTGCAGCTGTGGGATGGGAGGGATACTTACCTTAGTGTTGGTGAAAAAAATATGGATAATAATTGATTGCAAATTGAAATAGTAGCAGTAGTTTGATAGGATTGTACAACAGAAGCAAAGTTTCCAAGTCATAGAAACTAATTATTCCATTTTATATGGCATTTGTTTAACCCTGTGTTAATTATTGTGTTCAGTTCTGTGCATCGCTTTTCCAGAAAAACTGAAACAGACTCAGTGAAGGACAAGAGACATGATCAGGGGACTAAAAACTAAGCTATTTGAAAAGAATTTGAAGGAACTGGTCATATTTATCCTTGAGAGAAGATTGAAGGAGAATATGATAGCTCTCTTCAAATACCTGTCACTCTGAATGTGAAAGGTTGTCATTCTCATTCCAGAGTATATGACATGGAGTAATGGATTTAACTTACAGGAAGATAGTTTCTAATTAAATATTGAGGAGGAGGGTCAGTTGCCTAACAATAGAATTAATTACCCAGAAAGGTGTTGAGCTTCTCTTCATCGAAAATGTTAAAGAGGAGATGAGAAAGCCATCTGTCAGGTATGCTTTAATTTAGATTCCTGTTCAAAAAAGAGTTCTTCTTTTTGAACTCTTAAGTTTCTTTATGAAGATAATATTGTGACTGAAAATTTATTAATGCAAAACAAAGTGAAAGACACAAGACATTAGAGAAAAGATTGTAAAGATTGGATGATATCTTAGAAAGCATGTAGTTCATCCTTTTCAAAATCTCATAAACTGGCTGTTTAATTAGCTGTCCCAGAGTTTTGCTCTATATTAACATGAAACTGACTCGTTTGCAATTACTGGGGTCATCCTTTTCTTGTTTGCAAAGATAGAAGCAAGATTTGTCCTTCTCCAGTCCTCTGGCACTTCGCTCATCCTTCATAATTTCTCAAAGATTACAGAAAAGAGCTATGAGAAGCTGCCTCAAGACTTGGATGCAATTGCTGTGGTCTGGCAGACTTAAAACTCATTCATGGTAGCCAAATGCTCCCTAAGCATCTTTTATTTGTTTTGAACTAATACTCCCTCTTACAGTCAGCTATTCTACTTAGATCCATTTGAACACAGTTCCCATTTGAGGGGAAGATCAGTGCAAAGTAGGAGTTGGGCACTTCTGCCTGTTCCCTGTATTGATTTGATTATCTTTCATGCACCTCCCTGTTACTTTTTTCTGCTTTCTTTTTCTTGCTTTTAGCTTTCCTTACACACCCAAATTCCTTTTATGCTTTAGCTTTTCCAACATATTTTCTGTAGATATTAGCTAATTACTGGTATACTGGTTTGCTAAGATTTTCTTTTCCCATTTTCTTTTTCTCATTGGAATGGCGTGCAATTGTACTTTCAGCCTCTTAATTCTGATTATTGCTCCTTCTGATCTCTGGATTTCTGAGACTTTTTTTTTTTTTTAACTGGCTGTCCTGAAACCTATTTTCCATGTATGACTATACTCCAGTTGATTTTTTTGTAGTTACCTTGAAACTCAAGGCAGCCTGCTCTCATCCTCTCTCCCAATTGCTGATTCAAACTGTAGACTAGACACTCTATCTTGAATACCTGCTAAGAAAGTTCTAATGATTGAAAATATATTGGGTTTATGTTACATACAATAGCATATCAATTTTATAAAAACTTTCTGTTTCATACCTCCAATTGAAAATTTTACTCCTTTTGTAACTCTGGACTCATTCAAGTAGTTCTCAATAGTTCTCAGATAACAAGGCTATACATGTCAGTCTAAAAGAGCTCTCCCCTGCTCCCCAAGGAATAGGAATGCCATAGTTTTACCATTACTGGTTGAATTATGGGAGTTATTGATCAATGTATCTAGAGGCAGTATTGTATATTGGGAAGCCAGAGGAACTAGAAGATACAATTAATTTGTCCCCAAATAATTTTTAAAAATACACACAAACTCTTATTTTTTTCTTAAAAATAAAATTGCACAATGAGGCTACCAATAGAATACAATGCTGCCAGCAGAATTCATCTTTGTGTTCTTCATTTGCAATGCAAACCCAAACAACCTTAATAGCTTATTGTTCAGTTTGAGATCAAAGGAATGATTCATTTTTATCTTATCAATTTGTTTTTAATAGTTTTTAAAAGAGGACTATTTTCAGCTAAAAACATATTAGGTGCTTGGTTTATCATTCTTTTCCTTTTTATTTTTATTCTTTTGCTCAAAAGGAGTTCTGAACCAGTGGATTGGATGTCCTTACATTCAGATCATAATTGACTAAGGCTTTATTCCTCTTTTTTATGGCACAAATGATAAAATGAAGGCCACAAGCTTTCACAATTGATTTATTTCAGCACCCAGAATTGAGTCACACTCACAGCTTGAACTTTTCTTAGAATTTTTCACTCTTAATATTGAAGAGAAAGCAGGCCTTCTAAATTGAAAAGTGGGCTACCTCTTCAGCAGTGTAAGATATGTTCCATGGTTAACTATTTTGGTGCATAGATTCCATAATTTCTGGTTTAATGGTAGCTTATTATGATCTGTTATGATATGCTTAAATTCTAAGCACCTTCCAGTACATGTTAGCAAGAATATATACAATAATATTAATTTGTACTCTACACCTTCTATGCTGCTTGTATCTGGTGGAAGCTGGTTTACACTGGTGACAGCCTCTAGCCCAAATGACTTTCAAAATATTTGGACAAGGCATGAAATATGGATGTATCAATGGTTATTAGTCATGATGTATGAATGGAGCTTTGATATGGAGGGATGCATGTCAAAAGATTGAGAGGAAGTCTACTGAAAAATCCTTTGAGAAACATGGCTCCCGTAGTACAGGGTAAAAGTGAATGTCAACACATTGGAGGAATCCTGTGGAAACAGATCAAAGGCTGTGATCCAGCATTCTGTTCTACAGTGCTCAAACAGATGGCTGTAGAACACCCCCTAATTGGATGAGTGTTAAATAGTAAATCATATATTGTTTTGTTGTTGTTGTTGTTCAGTTGCTAAGTCATGTCTGGCTCTTTGTGACCCCATGGATCACAGCATGCCAGGTACCCCTGTATTCCACTGTCTCCCAGAATTTGCCCAAACCCATGACTACTGTGTCAATGACACTGTCTAACTATTTCATTCTCTGCTGTCTGCTTCTCCTTTTGCCAGCATCACGATCTTTTCCAATGAATCCTCATTTGGTGGCCAAAGTGTAATTTTTCTAATATTTATTTATTTATATTTTCATTCTAATGTTGAAGAGAAGATGGTGACAGAGAGATCAACGGAGAGGTTTTATTGAGATTTTTAGAAAAAAGATAAGAAATCCCTATCATTATACCTTGCATGACAATTCAGCAAGAATTTATTCAGTGGGATTTTTTTTAAAGGTTAAGTGTTGTAAAAAAATATGGCTTGATTTAACAAAATTGAGGATAAACTAAGAAGAAGAAATATATAGGGAGAATTTATATAACTGTTTGCATGTCACCACTAAAGATTCACTTTGGAACACCCAGGCCCTCCTAGTTAAATTCATATGGGCAAAAGTTTCAAAATATTCAAGATACATTTATAGAGAAGGTATTTTGCATTGACGTTTCAGTAGCACTCAGGACCAGAAAATGAACTGACTATGAAAAACATCTGAAAGAAATGTCCACCTTCAGATTATGTCACAACTGCCCTAAGACTAAAACAAACAAACAAACAAAAAAACAAATAACAACAACAACTTCTGACATGGATCAGGCTCTTTGGAACAAGTCCATGGTAGGTAATGAACTTGTAAGTCTGAACACACTAAACTCAATGTCATCTGGGCCCAAATTGAAATTCCCAAGACCCTTGATGAGTCAAACACCAACCTGGCAACAGAATCCAGCTCTTCAGAGGCAGAAATGGCCCTCTGCAGCAGAGAGAAAGGTATGCCAACTATAGTCCCAATTCCTCCCTTGAGCCCAACATTAACCACAAGGTCTCACATCCAGATATACTGTACATGGCTGGAAATGAAGACTGAAATGTCTCAGGCCATACATGGTGATTGCAATATGGTTTAAACACAGGAATTCTCTTTAATTAATGAAGGTTAGATTTAGCATGTTAGTTCCATGAATCCAGCCATTCCATATTTAGAAATAGTTAAAAGGGGAGTATTTAACTTCCTGGAGAATATGAATACTTGTGGCTACTTGTATTGTAAAGGTAAAGGTAAAGGTTCCCCCGCACATGCATGCTAGTCGTTTCCGACTCTAGGGGCTGGTGCTCATCTCCGTTTCATAGCCGAAGAGCCAGCGCTTGTCCGAGGACGTCTCCGTGGTCATGTGGCCGGCATGACTAGCACAGAACGCTGTTACCTTCCCACCATAGTGGTCCCTATTTGTTTACTTGCATTTTTACGTGCTTTCGAACTGCTAGGTTGGCAGAAGCTGGGATGAGTAACAGGCGCTCACTCTGCTACGCGGCACTTGGGATTCGACCCGCCAAACTGCCGACCTTCCGATGTATTAGATACAATGTGTCTTTGAAAGTCACCTCATGGAGAACATACTTAAGGGGTGCTTTTCTGCTAATGCCCTGCTAATCTGAGCTTGTCAAAAGCATCTGATTGGCCACTATGGAAAAAAAATGCAGTAGTAAAGTACTCTAACCCAGTGCAATTCTTCACATGCTATTAAACAGGGATACTGTCTTAATCATTATACATTTTTTAAAAGCAAAACTTGTCTTAAAATGGGATGGTTTGGATTTAGAAATAATTGATAGGATTAACTGGATTTTAATCATTGAGGCTACGGACAAGTCTAAATGTGGAGGAAGAAACTGAATCCGATTGTTCCACCACTAATTTCTGAAGCTGGCTATTTTAAAGTCTGGGAAACTCCACACTTAGAAAGCCTCAAAAGAAACCCTATTGGGGTGGGGCAAGGCATCTGGCCCTGAAAGAGTCTTCAGTCTCTTAGCCTCATCCACTTGGTCCAGTCAAGAAGTAATGTAAATAGCTACTGCAAAGGAGAGGAATTAAAACTAACAGAAAGATCATCCTGCAGAGTTCCTTCTTTATTTCTTCCCTATTGCTGTGTTACTGGCATGGCTTGGAACATGTGTTGACATCAATGATTTCTGACTGGGCAGTAGGAATAAATGAAAGCTGAAAGTTATAGTTTCTGGGTCATGGTTCAAATATTTTGGACTTTCAAAATAGTTCCCTGGATAATTTTTCCATAAGGGTTTATTCATCTGTTTATTTAACTTTTAACTTTCTTCCAACTTGGAAAAATATACATAGAGTGGGAAGTTCTTGTCCTACATTGCTTATCCATGTGAGCAGTTTCTTAAAAATCTTTTCTGGCTCCCACAGTAGGAATATATTTATACACAAAGCAGAAATGTAGCAAAAAAAAGAGAGAGAGACAGGTTTACTGAAATATTATGTTTCAGGGTATGTATTAATAATGTTGGCAGCATGCCTCAAAACAAACGGATGTGGTTATTGGAGCATTATTGAACTAATACTTATTTTTCCCCAAAATTAACAGAATGTCAAAATGTTAAATCTGATATGTTGGACCATATGGTCCCTTAGTAATCACAGCAAGGAAAAGGCTTAAAAGCACAAATTCTGTAGAGAAACACTGGGAAGGAAGGAAGAAAGGATGAAAGAATCAGTAGGGCAAACAGATGGAAAGATGAGAAGACTGTGACGTGACCCCCAATATTTCATTTACAAAATAGGCAAATTATTAAGGAGGAATAGCACAGTTGTATTTGTAATATCAGACACTGAAATTTGGAAAAATCAGCAATGCCCACAGGATTGGAAAAGATCAGTTTACATTCCAATTCCAAAGAAAGGCAGTGCCAAAGAATGTTCAATCTATCGCACCATTGCACTAATTTCACATGCTAGTAAAGTTATGCTTAAAATCCTACAAGCTAGACTCCAGCAGTATGTGGATTAAGAACTACCAGAAGTACAGGCAGGATTTCAAAGAGGCTGAGGAACTAGAGATCAAATTGCCAACATACGCTGGATCATGGAGAAAGCTAGGGAGTTCCAGAAAAACATCTACTTCTGCTTCATTGACTATGCTAAAACCTTTGATTGTGTGGATCATATATGCAGATAAGATATGCAGATGATACCACTCTGATGGTAGAAAGTGAAGAGGAATTAAAGAGCCTCTTGTTGCGGGTGAAGAAGGAGAGTGTAAAAGTTGGCTTGAAGCTTTTAAGAAAATCAAGATCATGGCATCCGGCCCTCTCAATTCCTGGCAAATAAATGGGGAAGAAATGGAGGTAGTGACAGATTTTATTTTCCTGGGCTCCAAGATCACCGCAGATCGGGACTGCAGCCAAGAAATTAAAAGACGCATGCTCCTGGGGAGGAAAACCATGGGAAATCTAGACAGCACACTAAAAAGCAGAGACATCACCCTGCCAACAAAAGTGCGTATAGTCAAGGCTATGGTTTTCCAAGTTGCAACATATGGCTGTGAAAGTTGGAACATAAGAAAGGCTGAGCACCAAAGAATTGAGGCCTTTGAACTATGGTGCTGGAGAAGACTCCTGCAAGTCCCTTGGACTGCAAGGCGATCAAACTGGTCAGTCCTAGAGGAGTTCAACCCTGACTGCTCTTTAGAAGGCCAGATCCTGAAGTTGAAACTTAAATACTTTGGCCACCTAATGAGAAGGAAGGACTCACTGGAGAAGAGCCTAATGCTGGGAAAGATTGAGGACAATAGAAGAAGGGGACGACAGAGAATGAGGTGGCTGGATGGAGTCACTGAAGCAGTAAGTGTGAGCTTAAATGGACTCCAGAAGATGGTAGAGGACAGGAAGGCCTGGAGGAACATTGTTGTGGCATTGAGATGGGTCAGACACGACTTCACAACTAACAACAACAAAATAAAGGTATCTCAATTGAATGTTGGAAATGTGAATGATAAGGGACTTTTTATCACTTATGGTGGACAAGTGATAAAGCAAGGAAATATTGGAGTAGGATTTATATTCTAATAGAGAAAATTCTTAAAGTGAATATAAAGATAAAACTGGAAATTTTTCTTCTGGGCGTAAACAAAAAAGTCTTGGAAAAAAACCTTGGAACTCTGATTTTATATAAGTTGATAGAAGCAAGACTACTTTACACACAAAAATGGAAGGATGTTTCAATTCTCTCCATGGAGCAATGGCTACAAAAGTTGATGAAGTTAGCACAAATGGCTAAATTGACCATTCTGATCAAAGAAAAGAATGTAAAAAGAATAATTCTTTTCTACTTGGAAACCACTTCTGGACTTTGTGCTTGAGGTGGAAAAATGATACTTTGATTTTGTGTTTTCTGATTAAATTGATTTGTTGTTATAGAAATGGCTTTATCTATACCAGACATGTCAAACTTGCGACGTCATGTGATGTTGCACAATGTATCAGGACGGTTGTGCCATTGAATCGGACGGTCTTGAGCATGTTATCTGGACTGAGTTCGATCCTGTTTCCCCTGATGATGTGGACAGGATTATGGGGAGTCTGAGCTCCACCACCTGTTTATTGGACCCGTGCCCCTCCTGGCTGGTTTTTGCGGCCCGGGAGGAGACACGAGGCTGGTTCCAGGCAGTAATAACTGCTTCCTTGAAGGAGGGTATCTTCCCCTCTACCTTGAAGGAGGCAGTGGTGAGAGCCCTCCTCAAGAAGTCTGCCCTGGACCCAGCTGTTTTAAACAACTATCGTCCAGTCTCCAACCTTCGTTTTCTGGCGAAGGTTGTTGAGAGTGTGGTGGCGCATCAGCTTCCCCTGTTCCTGGAGGAAACTGATTATCTGGACCCGTACCAATCGGGTTTCAGGCCCGGGCACAGCACAGAGACGGCATTGCTTGCGCTAGTGAATGATCTCTGCCGGGCTCGGGATAGGAGTTATTCCTCTGTCCTAGTCCTATTAGATCTCTCAGCGGCTTTTGATACCATCGACCATGGTATCCTACTGCGGCGTCTCAGGGGGTTGGGAGTGGGAGGCACCGTTTTACGGTGGTTCTCCTCCTATCTCCTGGGCCGCTCGCAGTCGGTGTTGACGGGAGGACAGAGATCCGCCTCGAGGCCTCTCATTTGTGGAGTCCCTCAGGGGTCGGTTCTCTCTCCCCTCCTGTTCAACATCTATATGAAGCCGCTGGGCGAGATCATTCGTGGTTTTGGGGTGGGGTATCATCAGTACGCTGATGATACCCAACTTTTTTTCTCAAACCCGAACCAACCCAGTGATGCCCTCACCGTTATGTCCCGCTGCCTGGAGGCAGTCTGGGTTTGGATGGGGAGAAACAGGCTTCGTCTCAATCCTGCCAAGACTGAGTGGCTGTGTATACCGGCATCTCGGGTTAACCAGACTATTCCATCATTAATGATGGGGGTTGAGGTGTTACCCCCCGTTGATAGGGCTCGCAACTTGGGTGTCCTCCTGGATTCGCGGCTCAGTTTTGAAGACCATATAGGAGCCGTGACCAGGGGGGCTTTTGCCCAGGTTCGCCTGGTGCGCCAGTTGCGACCCTACCTGGACCGAGATGCCCTACGCACAGTCACTCATGTGCTCATGACTTCCATTTAGACTACTGCAATGCTCTCTACATGGGGCTGCCCTTGAGGACCACTTGGAGGCTTCAGCTGGTGCAAAATGCGGCCGCGCGAGTTGTGATGGGGGTTTCCTTTTACTCCCATGTAACATCTCTGCTCCGTGAGCTGCATTGGCTTCCGGTTGCCCTCCGGGTAAGATTCAAGGTGCTGGTGATGACCTATAAAGCCCTAAATGGCTTGGGTCCAGGATATCTGAGGGAACACCTGCTGCCGGCATCAAGTTCCCTTCGTCCTGTGCGCTCCCACAGGGAGGGCCTTCTCAGGGTGCCGCCGGTAAAAGAATGCCAGCAGATAACACCCAGGTGGAGGGCCTTCTCAGTGGGTGCGCCTGCCCTTTGGAACCAGCTGCCCGTGGAGCTTAGGTAGGACTGCCCCCGACTTTCGATCATTTCACTGAGACCTGAAGACCTGGCTCTTCGAGCTTTCCGGCCCAGGCTGAGTTTTAATTGGGGTTTTAACTGGGGTTTTATATGTTTTATATTTTTTCAGGGATTTAGTTTAATCTTTTTAATTGTTCTTAATTTTTGTATTGATGTTTTTATGCCCTGTAAACCGCCCTGAGTCCTACGGGAAAGGGCGGTATATAAATTGAAAAAAATTAAAATTAAATTAAATTAAAATTGCTGGCAATGGGGTGGGCACAACTTCTGGATGACGCATCCAGCCTGCGGGCCAGCAGTTTGACACCCCTGATCTATACTATTATAGAAAAGTAAAAAGTTGAGGTTCCATGTTAATGCCTTATTTTACTGCAACAGTAAAATCTTATCTTTGTTTCCTACTACTTGCTTTTGTATTTTTGTATTTTATACTGTAAGCTAATAAAAATAAATAAATAATAAATATAAAAAGTAAAGAAAAGAATAAGATAAATTCCTGATCAGAGAGATGTAGAAGTTCTTATAGTTGTAATGAATAAAGGGAAGGGAAAGGGATGATAATAGGGTATTCTGATTGGTGAAATAACATAGAAGCAAAATAGTTTAGATAATATTTATAAATAAAGTAGTGATTTATGTTTTTCTCAGGAGCAAAATTCATAGTATATTCTCATTGATAAATGAGATGATGAGGGGTGGGAAGTTTTGGTAAGTTTCTCTTCCTTTGATACATTGGTGCTTGCTAAATATATGTTACACTGAGTTGGAAAGTCTATGACAATTCGTTGTGGCCAACTCATCACGGCCAACTTGCCAAAGCCAACTTGCTGTGGCTAATTCGCTGCAGGCCAATTCACCATGGCCAACTTGCCATGGGACATCTCGCTGTGGGACAAGAGTTATATTAATATCAAAGAAATGCTGGAATAGAATCATTAAAGGATGCAAAATGAGGGACAGAATCAAATGTGAATGGCAAAAATTAAAATATTTTTTTATTTATTTAAAATAATTAAATTGAATTGTTAAATTGTCCTGCAGCAAGTTGTCCCAAAGTGAGTTGGCTGTGGTGAGTTGTCCTCCAGATGGTGAGTCAGCTGTAATAAGTTGGCCGTGACAAGTTGGCCTTGACAAGTTGGCTGTGGCAAGTTGGCCGTGGCAAGTTGGCCACAGCGAGTTAGCTGTGGCAAGTTGGCCACAGTGAGTTGGCTGTGGCAAGTTGGCCACAGCGAGTTGGCTGTGCTGAGTTGGCTGTGACAAGTTGGCTGTGGCAAGCTGGCCACAGCTAGTTGGCTGTGGTGAGTTGTCCCATTCTGCTTTCTAGAAGTAGGGAGCAATAAAAAGTGTGCAAAGATGAAGAAGGAGTCAGCCAAAACCTCTCTTCCCCTTCTGGCAGTAGAGAGTAAAGAGATCTTGACAAGAGATCAGTTTCCATTACCAAAACAATGAGGTAAAAAAACATGACTTAAGCCCAAGTCATACAGAAGGTATGTGAAAATGTCTCAGACAGAATTCTGTGCCAATTCATAGGACTATAAGTGGTGGAAACATAATAAGTGTTACTATAGCCAATCTTAATAAAAGGTTGTTTAGTCTTCTGGTGGACTTGATTCCTTGGTCTGGTCTCGTGGGACTTACAGAACCTTTGTTATTCCCATATTTAAAGATAATTAAACCTGTTAAACTTATGTTTAACTCACATAAGTTTTAAATGAAAGAATTGTCTTTAACTTGCATATAATTTTTATGATGAATCAAGGTACAGATAGATACTCCTCGACTTACAACAACAATTAAGCCCCAAATTTTTGTTGCTAAGTGATACATTTGTTAAGTGTTAACATTTGCTCCATGTTATGACCTGTTGTTAAGTGAATCACTGTAGTTGTTAAGTTAGTGACATGATTGTTAAGTGAATCTGGCTTCCGCGTTGACTTTGCTTGCAAGAAAGTCACAAAAAGTGATCACATAACCCAGGACACTGCAACCATCATAAATATGAGTCGGTTGCCAATCATCCAAATTTTAATCACATGACTATGGGGATACTGAAACATAAGTGTGAAAAATAGTCATAAGTCACTTTTTTCAGCGTTGTTGTAACTTTGAACGGTCACTAAATGAATTGTTAAGTTGAGGACTACTTGTATAAAACTGAATTATTATTTTTTTGTCTAGCTGCAGTGAGCAAATTCTGTAGGGATAGTTAATTTCCAGCATGGAACCTTATTGTTGCAACTTGCTATGTTGTGATTAAAGTTGAGCTAGTCAGGAAAAAAACTTTTCTTTCATTATCATCAAATATGTATAAACAGAATGTCAAAGTATTCATTCTTAATTTTTAAGAACAAAATCACCTGGCTGAATGTCCTAATCTCCCTCTTTCTTTCTTTCTTTCTTTCTTTCTTTCTTTCTTTCTTTCTTTCTTTCTTTCTTTCTTTCTTTCTTTCTTTCTTTCTTTCTTCCTTCTTTCTTTCTTTCTTCTTTCTTTCTTTCTTTCTTTCTTTCTTTCTTTCTTTCTTTCTTTCTTTCTTTCTTTCTTTCTTTCTTTCTTTCTTTCTTTCTTTCTTTCTTTCTTGGAGAATTTATCTGTTTACCCATATTTGATGATAAGATTTTTTCATTGAATTACAGCACCACAACTTAATGTACTTTCTCAAAATATCTGATAAATTACTAGAAGGAATGTACATTTAGTACTATATATGTATGATAGCAAACATTTTTATATAAAATCATGTTACTTTCAATTGCCTGTATATCTATTCAAAAATTAGATTCAAACATTCTGCCAATTATTATATAAAGATTTGCTGCATGCTGAAAGTTACCAATACAAATATTATAATGCACACTTTAAGATATGTGAACTTCAACTCCCAGAAATCCCCATAATTCCCCAACCACACATGCTGAAGTTGAAAAACATTGTTATAGCCTAGTCAAGGCACAGGCACCAGTTTTAGGCCACTATAAATGTGGCTTTTCAGGCAAAATGATATTTTCTATAATGATGAAATAACTCCTAACATATTCTGGGCTTACCATAGAATTAGTTTTCAGAACAGCAATAAATAGTTTTTTTTACAAATGAAAAAGGAGATGTAGTGCGTTGCTGGTGAAAACTGAATTCATCCCTCATGCTGCCTGTGGGAAAAAATTTGAGTGGATCTCTGTTCAGATAATGTCACCCCGATTTATTTTAAACTGCTTGCATATTTGATGTTCTACAGAAGAAGGAGGAGATTTTGATCCATTATCTAAGGAAAGTCTTCTTGAACCTGAGCTTGATTCCAGGTAACATCACAGACGTGTGCATGGAGAAGTTTTCTTAACTTCAGTGTGATAAGGAAGTTATTTTCCATTATTGCATTCTTGAATAATTCTTTTGACATTTATTTTCCAGTCCCGAAATTTCTAGATGAACTCTCAGTTAAGAATTCATAAGCCTGATCCTGCTTAGCTTTCTGAGATAAGCCAAGGTTACCTGGTAGAACCATGTATAGTTAAAAAATGGTTTTGGGGAAAAATGTGTTTTGGACCTTGTGTGCGTATAACTTCTCTCTGTGATCTGTACAAGGATACTTTTTTTAAAAAGAGTAGATTCCTTAAGATAGATGGCCTGCTTTAATTAACAGAAAGAGGGGCTCTATTTGCCCTATTTCTTCTGAATTATTTTCGAAACATGCATAGCTCTATTACCTAGTTTTAGGTAACACATTATATGTTGCTAAATATTTCTGCCAGTTAATTTATTCCTATGCTTTATTTCCTATTCATGGCTTATCTGTACATGCCTTTATTAATTACTAAGAATATATCACTTTCTTTGTTCAGAGATACGTTGCTACTAGGCTTATTGTGACGATTCCCCCAATTTCCTCATTTTTCCCCCACAGATTCAGTTTCTAACATAGTTTATTTATTTATTTAGAACATTTATATACCTGTCTATTAGGTGCAAAGCATCAGGATCACACATTTAGTTCTTGTTAAGCTGATTTATTGCTCATGCCTATACAAAAGAATGTAACCAATTAATGGTCAACACAAAATTGGTGCTAGATAACAGAATTCAAGAAGGGCTTAACTTTGACTAGCAGTGGGAACATAATGACTCCAGGCTGATTGCTCTCTTGACTCTGCCCTTGGTTCTGCCTCTTCTTCTATTACACCACCCAATTCATTCACTGTGACTTCATACTGTGTCTTACAAAGGAGTTAAATTGGAAAAGAATCAAATTACATTATGCAAGATTATTTTTTTCTTTTGAAAAGAAAGGTATAATATTATTTTTCTTTATTGCATAATGTCTTCTGGATAATATTTATCATTACTTTTAATTTTTGACTCTTACTCTGTTTCTTCTAATCAGATATTATTAAAACTTGTAAATACTTGGTTCAGAATATTAATTTACTTACTGGCCATGTGATGTAGTGCTGAGACAGCACTCTTATTGAGTAGGGGAAGTAGTTATGGAAAACGCTACTTGCTTCAAATGTTTAGGCTTTTTTCTTTCAGTGCACCTTTTATGAGAGCACAGGAATTAAGCCATGTGTCATAGATCTTGAATTTTTCACAGCAGGACAAGATTTTTTAAATAAAAAAAATAGTTGACATTTTGAGTGGAACTAGTTCGTGACAGCTTTTGGTGATTAAAAAAAGGTATAGCTACAAGATTTGGATTCGTTCTCTTTGCTTTTTTTTAAAGTGTATAATTGCCACCACTTATTCAGATTATAAGATGCAGTACTCTAAGTTGAGAGGTAATTCTTGGAAAACAGATAAGAAAAAGGTAACTCTGAATTAACCTGGCATTTGTCCATCATTGCATTTATCAGTGTCAAGGGATAATGCTTTGTTATCTACATAAATAGTTTGAAAGAATAAAATGATCAGAACTGTACCTTGTTGCTGACACCAACTGATAGAGAATCTTTTGAAATCTGTTTTGACTTATAAATTATTTTTTGATTGCAATAGGATTTATTTGGTATACTTCATGATTAATTGCTGCTCTATAAGAAAATATTTACATTCTGAAGTTTCTTTAATTGGATATTCATTTTGTCCAATAATATAGTGTGTCACGGGGACACTGAAAAATGTTAATAATGTTAACACAAAACTTATTGAAATGATGGTTCCTCATAGTGTGTTGAATATAGCTCTAGAGACCAGTCTGGTTTTTAGGAATAATCTTTCAGATGAAGTAGATGCTGTAGCACAGACATGCCAAACTCACGACGTCACGTGACGTCGTGAGACATATCGGGACTATTTTGCCATTGCTGGCAATGGGGTGGGCGAGGCTTCCAGATGACACATTCGGCCTGTGGGCCGGCAGTTTAACACCCCTGCTGTAGCAGGACATAGTGTCATCCACGGAGGATGACAGCCAAACCCAAGTGATAAGACCCCCAGCCATTTTCCCTGTGTTGTGGCACACATAAAAAGAGGACACTGCTTGGATCACAAGGTTGTGGCCACCACCTTGATTTTTGGGGCCAAGGTGTGAACCAATGAGATGGGAGAGAAATATTTTTGGTTCACACTGAAATGTAAAGGCACTAATCTGTAGTACAGTATGTGACTTCAAATGCAGGTATACTTAAATAGTGTCACATCATAGTGGTTTTAAGACAAAATTGCAAAAGCCTCATTAAAGAAAATGCTTGATTTAAAAAATAAAAATAAAAAATTGATATGAAATCTCTCTGCCCCTGGAATTTACAGCTGAAAAACTGAGTTTTATTTATGTCTACATAGTGGATTCACTGATATTCTTCATATGATCTACTAGGGTCTACTTAAACTCTTTGAATTGGTGCTCTCAACTTCTATTTGGAGGTTCAAATAATGTAGCTGGACATGAACAGGCCCACTTTTCCTTCTGGATCACCTTCTCAGGTCTTGTGGTGATAAGTTACTGTGATAGGTTACTGTGTTAGTGTTCCCTGACATGCCAGATTTTTCAGCTGCTTATTATTGGAAGACCCCAAGAGATACCTGTTTCCTCATAACATGTAGCTGCATATTCTAGGACTTCTAAGGAATTCATTTGTTGCTGTATTCTTTGGAAACACTATTACAAATATATATGTATCATGAATGACTCACTTCTTCTGTGCCTTCTCCCAGTTACAGACATAAATATTCATATGGAGGACTTGTTATCTTGTTATCTGTCCTCAGCTTTATAAAATAATGTTGTAAGGCAAGAACATCTTAACTATTGTGGAGCCCTTGGTGTGGTCTGAGCTTGGTTGTTTCATTACCTGACTAATCCCAAAGCAAAATCTGTGCATTGAAGAATAAGATATATAATTCCAATAAAAAACATCTGTGCAATGGACAACTACATTAATACATTCTCCAATGTCACTATTATATGGAATAGTTCTACCATATATTGACTGAATAAAAGAGGTTTGTTTAGTATCTTTAGAATACCCGTGCTTAAAAAAATCAAATGTGAGCAGTGCGGTGATAACGTAGTGGAAATTTCTTTCCAAGGCATTGCTTGATTTTTATTGTATGCTGTGCTTAACATTCTCTGTAACTGAAATAAAAAAAAATATTTCGTTAAATGTTGGTTGACCAAGGGATATCTTTTCCAACAGTGTCAAGGGATTTAATAGTGCATGAAAATGAATACAAATTCTCTGAAAAAAATTTAACAGCTGTAACAGTGATATGTTGTTGTTGAAAACAGTTATGTATGTTTATGCATATTTGTGCAAAAGGTGAGTTAGAAAGACTACTATGGCAGCCTTCTGGACCCATGAAAATAAACTGGATAAATACAAATGGATGTATCTGTAGAGGGATCGTTTTGTGATCTGTCAGACATGATCAAGAAAGGGCCCTTCTTAAAGGCCACTGCTCAAAATGTTTTGGAAAATGAATAGGAAAATGATTTGAACGTAGTTCCTAAAGTATGTTTCTTTGAAACAGAGTCCATAACCAGTCAAATAAATCCCCCTAAACATTCGGGGTAGGACATTAGATAGGGAACTCAGGGGTGCATGTGACTAATGGTTTGTGTTTTTATTGTAAAATTGCAATGCAATTTTAGTTGCTTAAATGTAATTGTTTTTGTTTATTCATCACAAAGAATTTCTTGGATAGATGAATGGCTATTAATTAAATAAATTAAAAACAATCAGTCAATCAATCAATCAATCAATCAATCAATCAATCAATCAATCATAGAATCTTCCCTCAGTGTAATGTTCATAGTTTAGTGTACCTACATCTGCTTTTAGAAGGATCACCTGTTGGAATGTCCTTGACCTTGACCTTTGGGTGAGAAAACATAGAGGCAATTTCTTTTACATTGTAAATTTATCCAATAAACTTAGTATGCGTCTGTTAGCAAGCCTTCCTCCCTATCCAGATGTCCTTCCTGCTAATCCTATTACTTGCTTGATGATCATACTGCTATAACCAATAAAGTAGCAAAATTTTGAGCAAAGGCATGTTAGTTGCGAAGTTGTGTCTGACCCATTATGACCCCATGGGCCTCAATTCTTTGGTGCTCAGCCTTTCTTAGGGTCCAACTTTCACAGCCATACATTGCAACTGGGAAAACCATAGCCTTGACTATACGCACTTTTGTTGGCAGGGTGATGTCTCTGCTTTTTAGTGTGCTGTCTAGATTTGCCATGGCTTTCCTCCCCAGGAGCAAGCGTCTTTTAATTTCTTGGCTGCAGTCCCCATCTGTGGTGATCCTGGAGCCCAGGAAAATAAAATCTGTCACTACCTCCATTTCTTCCCCATTTATTTGCCAGGAATTGAGAGGGCCGGATGCCATGATCTTGGTTTTTTTAAGGTTGAGTTTCAAGCCAACTTTTGCACTCTCCTTCTTCACCCGCATCAAGAGGCTCTTTAGTTCCTCTTCACTTTCTGCCATTAGAGTGGTATCATCTGCAGATCTTAGGTTGTTGATATTTCTACCAGAAATCTTAATTCCAACTTTTAATTCAATCAACAGAAAATTTTTTGAACCCCCTTAAACTGTTTGTTGTCATCTTTTGCATTATTCTGTTACTTAACTCTGTAAATGAACATCTCTGATATCCTACATTTTGACCCTCACTTTGCTAAATAAATAAATAAATAAATAAATAAATAAATAAATAAATAAATAAATAAATAAATAAATAAATAAATAAATAAATAAATAAATAAATAAATATTTTTACTTTTGGGCTGTTTGCTGTCTTTTGCAGTAGTTTTCAGATTATGACATTTGCAAAGGTAGTGATTTTTATGCTTTCTTTATATTCCCCTCACTCTTCCATGCAACTGAATTGTAATATAACTTTCATCAGAATATATATGGTTCCCATTACAGTGGATGTTATAATGCTGTACTAGTCAGTGAATTCATATTCAGAGGCTCCTGGTAATTTGCTTTACTGCTATCATAAATATCCGGTATTAGTAAAAAGGACAAAATGGCTATGTGATTCTGTAAATAGAACTTTAATACAACAGTACAAGAGAGTGATTAAGCAATTGATGTATGCAAGTTATTTCCCACTGATTTTGATGGGAGCTGCTTTGAGGTAACTGAAATATTATTTGTAAACATATTTTCTAGCATTTTAATGAAAGCTGAAATTAGTTTTGTAAAAAGTAAATTCTATCATTTCATAAACCATTGACATTTGTGCTTATCTGGAACATAGATGAGTAAACTTTAGCATTTACTGTTTGGATTTAGTAAGCAAGATAAATAAACACATTAAATTTAATAAGGGACTTATAGTGCTCCTGTTGCAAGATGTGGAAGAAAACTTTTTTTAAAAAAAATGAAAGAATAGCTTTTATTCTGAGAAACCCAGTATTTTGATTTCTAATTACCCTGTACAATTATACTTTATTTGTTGATATTCCTCAGCCTTATTTATTGAATGGCTAGTGGAGGCAAACATAGACATATATGCAAGAAGGAAAGATGTGAAATAAATGTAGTAAATAAATGCTGAGAACAATTCCATTGAGTCTCAGAAGTTAACACTGCTTTTCATTTTATTTATTGATTTATTTTCTATGTACTACGTACATGAGTCATACTTTTAGTAGGGAAATGTAGGGCATAGTGAGTCAAGCCATTGCTAGCTCAGTATCAACTACATCAGAACTGAAGAAACTCTGGGAGATCAGATGTTGCTAAAGTGTATCCCTTATCATTCATTGGTTAAGTGCCACTTATGTAAGATCTTAATTTTTGCAGTGAAGCAAATAAGAATTCCCCACCCCTCCACAATGATTACCCTACTGTATCATCCACTTGTTTGTCTAAATATGACTTCTAAAATTGCTTCAAGGCCTAGTGTAGGATGCCTTATATAATTTCAAACAAGTAAATTATTAAGATACCTTCGGCTATTGCAAATATATATATATTAATTTATCAAAATTGGACAGTGGGAAGTTAACAGGTTCCATCACTCCTTTCATTTGTGAAAGTAACTATACTTGAGGCCACAATAGCCATAGCACTTTATACTCTAATCATTGCTCTACCTCTTCATTTTTCCTACTTTAATTAAAATTTCTTATTCTATTTAATGACATTTATCCTTCATAAAATTTAGTGTTATTCTATTCAGATTCTATTCAGATTATGGTTATATTATCAGAGGGGTTAATGGGGAAATGCTTTCTATATCTCTTCCTCTGACATGTGGCTATAATTTGAATAAACTCATTAATTCATGTCTTCATTTTATTGAGATGTTTTTGAAGGAAGAAGATATAGCTTAAGTGGCTATATAAATATTTAACATTTTCTATTTTAAAAAGTTATGTTAGTTAAATATAAATATGACTGAATGTGGCAGTATACTCCATACACATCCTAATTAGTGAGATGTGGATAACTGTATATTGGTCTGTAAGATAATTTTTAGAATAGAGAGCCTAACTTGTGTAGAACAATGTGTCTATCCTTGGATGAGCTGGACTCAGATTGAGCTTTTGGCGTCATGTGCCCAAAGTGACTGGTACTCTGTTGATGCCTATGTCTATTTTACTGCTAAGCATTATGAGAAAACCTCAAAGGTATTTTTCCAAAATCATAACTGGCAATAGAGGTCAATATCATGGGTGCACAGCTATGGTGGCAGCCATGATTTATGGAACACAGTGACTTGGAATACCAGAGAGCGTAATGACCCATGATATTGTGGTCAAAAGTATAAAGGAATTGAAGGAATGAAAGTTCATTTTTTTGTGCATGCTTATGAAACTAAGAGAAAGGGAGAGATCTAAATGAAGTCAGCTTTTTAAAATGGAAAAATATTTGGTGACTGAGGTGATAATCCTAGGGGTGTTGGGTACAGCTGATATAAATCCTGGGGCTGGAAAAAATGGGAAGATGTGAATGAGAGTGCCCTGGGTGCACTCATATTTTTTTCTGAGCAGTCAACGGAAGATACAGATTCTGATCCGTGGTTAGCCCTGGAATTAGTGGGCACTTGTCTCTCATCCCAACCAATCTCATAGGGTGGTGGTAGCAATGATGGGGAAATGAGAAGAGCTTATTTGAAAGGCAGAAAAAAAGAGTAGGATAGAAATATAACAAACAGACAAAGTTCCATTAATATCTGTGTATTTTATATAAAATAAAATAATTAAATTGAATTAAATCTGAATGTTTTATACGTAATGTTTTTTATGCCAGTGTGATTTAGCAATTAAGGTTTGGACTAGGTAGGGCAGACCCAGGTTCACTCTATCCTTAGCTTTGGAACCTCACCCTCTCTCAATCCTATCTACCTCACAGGGTTGTTTTGTGGGGAAAAATTGAAGGAGAAAAGGCTATATATGTCAACTTGAGCTTTGGAGGAAAGGCAGGATTAAGATCCAACAAACAAACAAACAAACAAAAAATAAATCAATATGTGTTTCAAATCAATATCAAAATAGTTCAGAGAATAAAAATTATTTGTCAAACTGCAGCAACAAGAAGTAGTAAAAAATAAAGCTCATATAAATTATACCAAGTAGTTAACACAATATGCTTTACTAGTAATGAAACCTGTAACACCCATTAGTTAATTATTTAGAAACAAATGTATTGCAAGCTGTGTTAACATTAGAGGTATAGAAAGTAGAATTATTTCATTTTATGAACTCATGCTTAAGACTTGCTCTAGTGTTCAACAGAGTCAAGTCAGTCCTTTTGAGTATCAAAATAGTGGGGAGAGGTGGCTGAGAATAACAGCACCAGTTAGCTTATACATTCCCCTCAGTTCTCCTTTTAATATGGGGTCCCTGAACATTAGCTACCCAAACACTGTTATCAGAAGAGATGGGAGCCATGCCATTTTGTTTCAAGAAAAACACAACTGAAAAACCCAGGAGACTTCCAGTACTTAAATTAGGGGTAAATATATTAATCTTCAATATAAACAATATATATTTTAATCTTTGCAAGTTATAAAATACAACATGTATTTTCTGGCATTTAACATATAGAACAATCCTGAAATTAAAATAGCACATCTTAGTAATTGTATTATGCAAAATAATGCATTTTGAAAATATGAAAAAGATCTCTTTTAAGAAATCCTTATATACTTTCCCTCTACCAAGGTGGAACTAGGGGATTATGGTATCCTAAAAGTCCAGGATCAGGTTGATGACTGGCATACTAGCCATTTTAGACACCATTCCAGAAATGTTATACCTAGGACATATTGTACAAATTGTGTGAAGGCCAAAAAGACCATTACGCTCAATGCATTATTGCATTTAAGATGACTGCTTTTAACAATAAAAACAATGCAATCAGGCCAGGGAAAAGCTATTAGTACCAGACATATATGGAAACATTGATCCAGATCATTATTCCATCTGTTTATCAGACAGGAAGTAGTTTCACGGAAACTTTACCAGCAAAATGTAGTCCTGCCAGTGATCAAAGTGAGGCTTAATGACAGTGTTTCTCAACTTAGAAATTTTAGGTCCCATGAAGGCCACAATTCTTAAAGTTGCCAAGGATGGGAAACGTTTCTCCACGAACATAGAGAATGTATGCTTACAAAGTGAGGATGGGTTTATATCAATAAAAAGTACAATAATAGTACCTTATATTTTTATTGTTTATATCTGATGTAAGTTTGCAATGAGATTAATTTTCATCAGGACAACATTATGGAAAGAAGCTTAAATTTCTTCCTCCCAGCCTATTGTAGCCCTAAACTTCACTGAGGGACTGATGGAAACTCTACTCCTTTGAAAACCGATCCTGTTCAATGCAATTTTAGATTTAATAAGACCTTTGGCCTCAAAAATAATCCAGCTGACTTTGAAATAGTTCATTATCAGGCTTGAGATCCATTTACAACCTTGACTTTCTGCAAGTGATTCTAACATTGGCTTTAACCATGCTGCACAGCTCTTACAGATCTATCAGTGTGTGATAGACATATAATGAAAGTCAGTAAAGGCTGAAAGGAGCACGTCCCTCATACAGAATCCATGAATTGGTAATAGTTATGGGAAATGTTATAGTCAAAGGGATTATCCATTCTCAGGCAGAAAATGAAGTGTTTAAATTATGAATAGTGTTCCAGGAAACAAATCATAAATGACAAGGAATAGATAAGATCAAGAATGAGGCAAGTTGCTCATTGGCAGTTTCCAGTGGAAACAAATAGTGATGGCATGCTGTCATTATCATGTTGCCATACTTAGTTTTACTCATGTCTGTACTGTTAATACTGACAGGTTGCAATTTACTGAATGACTTTTAAAACCCCAGACTAACAGCCATCACAGAAGCTCATCCAATTCCTTTGGTTAAATAGGCATGTATCTTTTTTGCTTTTCATTTAGCAACAGGGGCTTAATTTGCCCAAAATTAAAGTAGTGGTGGTAATTAATTTAAGTATTTCATAAATACTTTTCTCTCAATAGACTGAGATCAACTGTGACTATGGAAACAATTGTTATTTCAAGATGATATGCTTAAAAAACAATAAAGAGAATCAGAAAAGAGAAAGGAGAAACGCAGAGAAAGAGATGTCAGGAAATAAGGAGTTTTATAACTAGAGAAAATCTATGACAGATGTTGACAAAATATTAAAGTTCAGTAACATCATATCATATCAAAGCCTAGCTTTCTCAACTGGAATATGCGGCTGTGAAGGCTGGATCATCAGATATGCCAAAGGAAGAAAAATGGGTCTCGGAGTTGTGGTAGAGGAGAAAATTGTTGAAAGTACCTTGGGTCACAGAAACATTGAATAGTAAGTGAAGAAAAATCAGATTGCTTATGGGAAGCATTAAGAATAAATTTAAAACTCTGCTAGGGAAATGAGTGGTTTTAAAATGTGATAAATACAGCAACAAGTAAATAAATCTTAAATATTTTGGACACATAATGAGAAGGCAAGAGTCACTGGGAAAAAAATTTTAATGCTGAAAAGGTGCGCACACACACAGAGTAGATTAAAAGTTTTTATTATACAGTATTAGGAAACTTTTCTGCTTTGGTGACATTTGTGGAGCAGTTAATTTTGAAGATTCCACTGATTAAAGGATTTGTTTCTTTGGCCCAACCTTCCATTTTTAAATTTTTCCTATTTGATTTTTAAATATATGCAAAATACTTCATTTTCCTTATTTCTTTCCTCTAGCATTTTTACTTCTAATGTCATGTAATAGAAGGCAAAAACCCAGTTTGCATCAGGACATCACAACACTTTGTAACTTCCCCACTTTGATGCCCATTGGACATTCATATTTCAGCATTTTATATTAAAGTTTTCCAAGTGAAGGATTTGCAGAGCATCATATTTATCTTAAATTATACTTTCCCAGTATTCAAATATAGATAAATGTTTTGTTTGACCATTGCCTATTTATTTTATCCTTTATTCAGTTAGATTATTTACATCTCTGTCTTCTCCATGGAGTGTCTTCACTGATACCATCACTAATGAAGACATTAGGATGAACCCACTTGGGAGCCAGGCACTATTGGATTCCCAGTCATGGGACCCAATAAATCTAGATTCCCAGCCTTTAGAAGACCCAAATAAGCAATAACAACAACAATGCACTGCTCTGCTGTTCTAGGAAAGAGCCAGTCAGTGCTGAGCAGGTTAACAGCCTGCATCAGACTTGGTTGTACAGTGAACACACAATTCTGATGGTCAACTGCACATATAAATTGGGCAGTGTTGGGATTCATATACGTGAACAACCGGTTCTCTGTGTGGATGCTACTTCCAGAAGTCCATTCTGGGCCTGGGCAACAAAAAATTAGCTACTGGTTCTGCTGAACTGGTGCAAACCGGCTGAATCCCACCACTGAAACTGGGTCAGCATTTTGCTTAAACCTTGGCATTGATAGTTCACAATTGCTGTGTTAGCTAAATGATACCACATTATGTAGAGAGCTACATACATAATTGCAGTGTGGGATGTTAAGTGAGGTTATTGTTTCTTTGGAAAACCTCTTGAGCCTTTCTCCTTGCTCTACAACAGACTATATTTTTCTTTGAATAGCCTGTCTGAATCAGAAAAAAAGCATGGGGAAAAGAATTAATTACATCATTTAAAATCTTTAGCTGTGGATGCTAGGTAAGAAACAAATGAGATTAAGTTGAATTTTGTCTTTTCAAATGCCTGTTTCAATCTGCCTACTTAGAGGACAATACAATAGATGGCAGTTTTGTTACCTTGCATGATGTACCACACTTTTCCTAACCCATTTAGATCTAATTTCCCTGCTCTTTTGCCTAATATGTTCAGAGCAGGACAGATAAATAGCAACCAAGCGTAGGGAATGTGGGTCATTGCAGAGGATTGCTCAGACAAGGACAAACCAATGGCTGAATGCCAGGAAATCATTATTTAGGAATTTTGTGGAGGTGGAAATGAAGGTGGAAGCTAGCAAGGAAAGAAACTGGGTGGAACTTTGCAAATTCATGGTAACTGGCTGGCTAATCACCCTAACAAGCAGACAGTTCTGTCAGTAAAGATAGGTCTGGTCTGGCTGAAATTACTGCTGCCTGAAGCCTAATTTGCTATCTGTTTGAACAACAGTTCTTTTCCAGCACTAACTGTTATGCAGCATAATGCTAGTAATTAGTATTAGGAAATCCTTCACTGGCTGCTACTAATACCCTAGCATTTTATTTATTTATATTTGCAATTTAGCCAACCTGGCAGGTGCAGAATGAGTAAAATATTTTTTCCCTTGCATTTATCCCCACAACAGTCCTGAGAGTTGGTCATCAATTATTCTTGTAAAATGAAACAGAGGTGGGAGAAATGCAAATCTCTTGAAGTCACCTATTAAGTTCATATTAAATCAATTCTATAAAAGAAGAGGGGCTGGAGGTATCAGCCAATGTCATGTTAGTATGTTTATTGTTTTATTGCTTACCATTAGATAATGTTGGAGATACAAGTTAAGGAAATAAGATAATATGCGGTATTTGGATTTTTTTTTTAAAAACCTTAAATGTTTAAAAATGCAAAATTGAATCAAGGCAAGTGGGATCTCAAAACTGAATCAAGGCAAGTGGGATCTCAAAACATCTCATATTTGCCTATTCCACAAATCTCATTAAAACTGAAAAAACTATTAACAATTAACTTTTGACTTTAACTGTGTAATTGACAAATGGCAATGAAATCCAGAGAGTAAATTTCCCAAAATAGGTAAAAAAATAAATCAGAAACCTTGGGTCCCTTCGGAAGAGGAGTCAGTTCTTTGAGGTGGTCATGTCTTAGAACAGATAATACAAGAACTTTTGAAACTCTTTTATCATATATAACACAAGGATCTTGAAAGCCTGTTAGATTTTTGTTTGTCTAGCTCCTTTTATACCAAACATAATCAGTGTGGTATTAATTTGAGTTTCTTCATCATCCTTTTTCTTTACCAGAACTGAATTGTCTTTTATTTACTAATTCGTGTACCCCTTCCTCTAGGTTTCCTTCATTCATCTATTACAGCAATATGGTAGGAATTGGCAGATTATGTCACTGAACATAGGCTGTTCCAATCCTGCTGCTAACTTTATATGAGGCCTGAAAACATTTGATCATCAGTGTTTAAATGTGAACATAGAACATTGAATCATAGATGTAGAAGGGACTTCAGAAGTCTTTTAGTCCTGCTCAAGGCAGGAGACTTTATGTCATCTTGTTCAAATGGTTGTGCAGTTTATTTTTGAAGAGCTCTTTGTTGGAACACCCATAATACCAGGAGGAAGTTTTTAAAATGAAACAGTGCTACTCCTCGGTGTGTTTGTAGGATTTACAAGCTTTCAAATCTTGCCCTTCTAATGAATGCTAAGGCTCGTAGGATGAAAAACTAGAAGTCTAAGTCATCCTATCCCAGAACCCTTCTGGGTTTTTACACCCGCCTTCTGAGTTTTTACATCCTATCTCTTGCTTTAGAGTAATGGCTTAGTACTTCCTGCTACCATCACCTGTGTTTGAGGGGGCACCTCATCTAGCGTCTATGTCCCAAGTCTGTTTAAAAAACAGGATGTCCCTGCTCTTAGTTGTCAGTTAAAAGTCAAAGTGTGAAAATAAAGATAATTTTCCTAATGCCACGTTAGCTTATGAAACATACATGGGTGTTAATTAGAGAATTCAATGATAAATCAATCTCACAAGAGAAATATACAATCAAACTTCATTTTATAAAATGATAGAAGATAAAATGATGCTTAAAATATTAAAAAGCAGACATTCAGTGAGAAAGGAAGTAAGTATAAAGCTGCCAGAGCACAGTAATGAACTATCTTGCAAATTAGTTAAAAAAGGGAAAAAATAAAAAATACAGTACTTTGTCAGACCACAAGATGGCAATGATTTGATATAAATGAAGTTTTCTGCCAAAAAATTACAGTTCCCAAGGACATTCTAAAGGAAAAAAACCAATATATTCTTGGTCTGAAATATAAAGGAAGGCTAGAACATTGAACCCCAGAACTTACAGTATATAGACAGCTAAATAGTTTGAGACTTAGTACATCAATCAATCAATCAATCAATCAATCAATCAATCAATCAATCAATCAATCACAATCCTAGCTATAGGTTTACCTGCTTCTATAGTAACCTGCATCAAGGTTTCTCCAGCTTCTTGGACAACAGAAGAAGCTGTTCAAGATCTCTTTTCCTAGACCTATATTTGAAAAGAACAAACATTTCCTATATTCAGCAAAAGGACCGGCTGAGGTGACCTGACATGGGCCACCCTTCACTCATGGAAATATGGGTTGTGATTCTATGTCTGCAATCTACAGAACGTTGACATACAGGTTGCATTTGCAACAGCTCTTATTTAATTTAGTTTTCTGCCCTGCCCAAACATGTCACAGTGCTCATTTATTTGTCAATATGTTAATATCTTCCTTGAAGTTGTTTCATTACATGCCCTAATTCATGGGAAATGAGGCAGATGTTAGATTGAAATAGACTGCAAGAGCATGAGAGAGAAGGTCCACTTCCTTTATCATCCTTCTGATGACATACGACTTTTTTATTTGTTCAAGTCTTGGTTAAAATTTGTATAACACTGCTTTTTATATTATTTTGATGTATTACAATTTTAGATTGTTAATCTTGGGGGGAAAACAATCTTAGGGGGCATGAGATGCTTATGACATCCACATCTTAGGAAAGAGAATAGTCTTATATACATTTTAGATAAATTTAGGACACCAAATGTACATTTATAATATTTCCCCAACAGTTATTCTGTCTTCCCTTAAATCAGATTTTTGCTTTTAGATTTAATTGCTAATCTCAGTGAGCAACCTCTTATCCTGCTGTCAAATACTGTTTGTTGCTATAAGATTTCTAGCATCAACTTGGTATTTCAGGTCTGAAAGGACGTTGGCTTTTACTCTATGTAATCCATATATCTAATTTTTGCTTGAAAAGTAGATTCAATATGAAAGTGTGGATGGAAAGTGATATATTTGAGCGTCTTATTGCACACTGTGTCATCTTTAAAAATGAACATGGCTGTAGCCATTTTCCCTATTCATCTTTGGTTAACACATAGGAAAGTGATGGGGGGATTGCCAGGTGCTTGGCTAGTCAAAATATTCTTTTGTCCCATGGGAACAAAGGTAATCAGCGGCTCCCAAGACTGCAGGCTGGGCGTTTCTTCTTAAACCAGGTGTGTGCTCATTTAGATTGCTACCCTAATGCCTACCTGGATGGGGCTATGATGATGAATTCTGTGGCAGCAAATTTAGAAGGAGAAGCGGCCAACTGGGTAACCAACCTCCATGATGAAGGGGCTCCTGAATTGCACGACATTAATCTATTAATGGAGCAACTGAGAGGTCAATTTGAAGACAAATCCCGAGTACTACTGGCCGCGAAACAAATCCACTGCCTGAAGCAAAGAGGTTGCCCCACAAAGGAGTATGTCCGTGAATTCAGGGGAATTGCCAACCAGCTGGGGCTGCAGCCTGCGTGGTCACTGATCAACTACTTCAAATGGGTTAGATTGCAACTTGCTTCAAGCCTGCATCATTTGAGATTTTTCCAACCTGTTGTGTAAGTGGTACTGTATGGCGGTGATGCTAGACATTGAGCTGGACTGCCCCTGAAAGTCAAGCACCACCGAGCCCAAGCTGCCGTCCATCCAAGAAAAATGCCTCTTTGGCCGATGACCCCAAGCCTCTGCATCCGCCAACGTCTCCCAAGCACCAGCCAGGGCTCCAATCAAGTACTATCAGTCAGATGGGTCACCGTGCTGTGGAGTGCTCAGCTCCTCACCCTTAACCCAGGAGTGTGCCAGCCACAGCCGCAAAAACCCACTCCCACTGATGAAGGACATGTTACCTACTTGGCCAAAGGAAAAATCTTTACCAAGCTGGATTTAAGAGAGGCTTATTACCGGATCTGGTTCATGGAGGGGTATGAGTGGAAAACAGCATTCAATTGCCCATGGGGGGGGGGGGTTCCAATTTAAAGTGATGCCTTTTGGACTGCAGCCCATCCCCCTGCTGTGTTGATAAATCAAGTGATCCATGATCATCTATATAAGGGGGCTTTGGTTTACCTTGATGACATCCTTATTTACTCAGAAACCATGGATGAACACATCAAAATGGTCCATGAGGTATTGAAGAGACTGTTGAAAGCCAAACTGTATCAAAATTGTCAAAGTGTGAATTTCACCAGATCTACTTGTATTATGTAGGGTATTGGATTTTGAATGAAGGGGTAGAAATGGGTCCTGCCAAAGTTAAAGCAGTATTGGAATGGCAACCCCCATGCACCCACAAGCAGCTTCTAAGTTTTCTGGGGTTTGCCAAGTTTTATTGTCAATTTATTCCCTCTTTCAAAAAGATAGTCATGCCAATCACCAATTTACTCAAAACAGGTAAAGGAGGGGAAAACCCCTGACCTTGTCAGTCATTGCTATGGTCATTAGAGTGCCAGGCAGTGTTCAAAAAACTGAAGAGATTCTTTGCAGCTAAACCAGTCCTGAAACACTCTGACCCCAGACAACAATTCATCATTCAAGCTGATGCAAGTGACGTGGCTGTGGGAGCCATTATCTTACAAAAAAATCAGAGAGGGGAGTTACAACCTTGCACTTACACTTCCTGGAAATTAACTGACACTGAGAGGAGGTGGGCTGTTTGGGAGAAAGAGGCTTTTGCAGTTCGTTGGGCTTTGCTGACATGGCATCATTTCTTGGAAGAGAGGGGAATTCCTTTTGAGGTATGGACTGATCACAAAAATTTGGAGGCTCTCAAGACCCCCCTGGTAAAGTATCCCCAAAACAAGTTTTGTGGCTCAGTACTTCAACTGTTTTAATTTCACTTTAAAATATTTTCCTGGAGGAAAAAACTTTTTGGCCAATGCCTTGTCTAGAATGCCCCAGTTCAAGAGCAACTGAGAGGAAGTAAGTAACTCCTTTATTCCTCCATCGCAATCCGCTTCTCAAATAACAACCAGATCGCACATACAGAAATCCCCTGCTGGTCCTGATGATCGCTTGCTAAAGGAATTGAAGGAGAAGTTAAAGATGGATGTCACGTTTAAAGATAACAAATCCATACTAACCTTAAGGGGAGGGCTAGCTTGGAAGGGTTCTAAGTTATACCTCCCAGATGGCCTCAGACTCCAGGTATTGCAGTGCTAAGCAAGCGGGTCACTTTGGTTTTTTTAAAGACATTGCATATGGTGCGAACCCCTTCATGGATTACTGCCTTGTCGTGGCGAAGGGGCTTGCGTAATTCAATGAAGCTATGAGCTATGCCGTGCAGGGCCACCCAAGACGGACAGGTCATAGCAGAGAGTTCTGACAAAACGTGATCCACTGGAGAAGGAAATGGCAACCCACTCCAGTATCTTTGCCATGAAAACCCTATGGACAGTACCAAAAGGCAAAACGATATGACGCTGGAAGATGAGCCCCTCAGGTCGGAAGGCGTCCAATATGCTACTGGGGAAGAGCAGAGGGCTAGTACTAGTAGCGCCAGAAAGAATGAAGCGACTGGGCCAAAGCCGAAAGGACGCTCAGCTGTGGATGTGTCTGGTGGTGAAAGGAAAGTCCGATGCTGTAAAGATTCTTTCTCCATAGGAACCTGGAATGTAAGATCCATGAATCAAGGCAAGCTGGACGTGGTCAAACAAGAGATGACAAGACTGAACATCGACATCTTAGGTATCAGCGAACTAAAATGGACAGGAATGGGTGAATTTAATTCAGATGACCATCAGGTATACTACTGCGGGCAAGAATCCCTCAGAAGAAATGGAGTAGCCTTCATAGTCAATAAAAGAGTAGGAAAAGCAATCCTGGGATACAATCCTCAAAATGACAGAATGATCTCAGTTCGAATCCAAGGCAAACCATTCAATATCACAGTAGTCCAAGTCTATGCCCCAACCACCGGTGCTGAAGAGGATGAAATTGACCGGTTCTATGAAGCCCTACAGCACCTTATAGAACTAACACCCAAAAATGATGTCCTTATCATCATGGGGGATTGGAATGCTAAAGTAGGAAGCCAAAAGATAACCGGAATAACAGGCAAGTTTGGCCTTGGAGTACAAAATGAAGCAGGGCACAGGCTGATAGAATTTTGTCAAGAGAATACGATGGTCATAGCAAACACCCTTTTCCAACAACCCAAGAGACGGCTCTACACATGGACATCACCAGACGGTCAACACAGAAATCAGATTGACTATGTACTCTGCAGCCAAAGATGGAGAAGCTCTATACAGTCGGTAAAAACAAGACCAGGAGCTGACTGTGGCTCAGACCATGAGCTTCTTGTTGCAAAGTTTAAGCTTAAACTGAAGAAAGTAGGGAAAAGCACTAGGCCAGTCAGGTATGAATTAAATCATATCCCTGTTGAATATACAGTAGAGGTGACAAATAGATTTAAGGAATTAGATCTGATAGACAGGGTGCCTGACGAACTATGGACAGAGGTTCACAACATTGTACAAGAGGTAGCAACCAAAACCATCCCAAAGAAAAAGAAATGCAAGAAAGCAAAATGGCTGTCTGAGGAAGCTTTGCAAATAGCTGAGGAAAGGAGGGAAGCAAAAGGCAAGGGAGAAAAAGAAAGATACGCCCAATGGAATGCAGAATTCCAGAGAATAGCTAGAAGAGATAAGAATGACTTCTTAAATGAACAGTGCAAAGAAATTGAAGAAAACAATAGAATAGGGAGGACCAGAGATCTTTTCAAGAAAATTGGAGAGATGAAGGGAACGTTCAATGCAAAAATGGGCATGATAAAGGACCAAAATGGCAGGGACCTAACAGAGGCAGAAGAGATTAAGAAGAGATGGCAAAATTACACAGAAGAACTATACAAGAATGAGCTTAACGTCCCTGATAATCACAATGAGGTGGTCACTGACCTCGAGCCAGACTTCCTAGAATGTGAAGTGAAGTGGGCCTTAGAAAAGCTGAGCAACAACAAAGCTAGTGGAGGTGACAGTATTCCAGCTGAGCTATTCAAAATCTTAAAAGACGATGCAGTAAAAGTGCTACACTCAATTTGCCAGCAAATTTGGAAAACTCAACAGTGGCCACAGGATTGGAAAAGATCAGTTTACATTCCAATTCCAAAGAAAGGCAGTGCCAAAGAATGTTCAAACTATCGCACCATTGCACTCATTTCTCATGCTAGTAAAGTCATGCTTAAAATCCTACAAGCTAGACTCCAGCAGTATGTGGATCGAGAACTACCAGAAGTACAGGCAGGATTTCGAAGAGGCAGAGGAACTAGAGATCAAATTGCCAACATACGCTGGATCATGGAAAAAGCTAGAGAGTTCCAGAAAAACATCTACTTCTGCTTCATTGACTATGCTAAAGCCTTTGATTGTGTGGATCATAACAAACTGTGGCAAGTTCTTAAAGAGATGGGAGTACCAGAACATCTTATTTGTCTCTTGAGAAACCTATATGCGGGCCAAGAAGCAACAGTGAGAACTGGACACGGATCCACTGATTGGTTCAAAATTGGGAAAGGAGTCCGGCAAGGCTGTATACTGTCGCCTTGCCTATTTAACTTATATGCAGAGCACATCATGAGAAAGGCAGGGCTAGATGAATCAAAAGTTGGAATTAAGATTGCCGGAAGAAATATCAACAACCTAAGATACGCAGATGATACCACTCTAATGGCAGAAAGTGAAAAGGAACTGAAGAGTCTCTTGTTGCGAGTGAAGAAGGAGAGTGCAAAAGTTGGGTTGAAACTAAACATTAAGAAAACTAAAATCATGGCATCCGGCCCTCTTAATTCCTGGCAAATAGATGGGGAAGAAATGGAGGTAGTGACAGATTTTATTTTCCTGGGCTCCAAGATCACTGCAGATGGGGACTGTAGTCAAGAAATTAAAAGACGCTTGCTCCTAGGGAGGAAAGCCATGGCAAATCTAGACAGCACACTAAAAAGCAGAGACATCACCCTGTCAACAAAAGTGCGTATAGTCAAGGCTATGGTCTTCCCAGTTGCAATGTATGGCAGTGAAAGTTGGACCATAAGAAAGGCTGAGCGCAAAAGAATTGAGGCCTTTGAACTATGGTGCTGGAGAAGACTCCTGCGAGTCCCTTGGACTGCAAGGCGATCAAACCGGTCAGTCCTAGAGGAGATCAACCCCGACTGCTCTTTAGAAGGCCAGATCCTGAAGCTAAAACTCAAATACTTTGGCCACCTAATGAGGAGGAAGGACTCACTGGAGAAGAGCCTAATGCTGGGAAAGATTGAGGGCAATAGAAGAAGGGGACGACAGAGAATGAGGTGGCTGGATGGAGTCACTGAATCAGTAGGCGTGAGCTTAACTGGACTCCAGAAGATGGTAGAGGACAGGAAGGCCTGGAGGAACATTGTCCATAGGGTCGCGATGGGTCGGACACGACTTCGCAACTAACAACAACAACATGGTGCGAAGGCAATTCTGGTGGCCAAGAATGAAAAAGGACATTGAGAGTTACATTAAGAGTTGTCCCACTTTTGGTACCATGAAGAACCATTCTGGAAAACCACCAGGTTTATTGCAGCAGATGGCTGATCCCTCTCAACCTTGGGAGGAGATAGCCATGGATTTTGTAGTGGAATTACCTGAGAGGAAGGGAAACACTGTAATATGGACTGTGATTGATCTATTTTCCAAACAGGCACATTTCATCACCTGCTCGGGTCTTCTTGCTGCCCAGAAGCTAACCAAACTATTTTTGAAGCACATATACTGACTCCATGGTGCCCCAAAGCAGATTATTTCTGGTAGAGGGGTCCAGTTTACTGTGAAATTTTGGAGGGAGTTCGTTAAAATGATTGGGTCCTCCCAAGGGTTATCATCAGCTTTCCATCTGAGTACTAATGGAGTTTCTGAGAAAGCTTATGCAATGGTGGAACAGTACTTCAAATGCTATGTAAATTACCAGCAGTCCAATTGGGGTGACCTCCTGCCTTTCACAGAGGTAGCCTACAACAATACGATGCACAGTAGCACTGGACTCACCCCATTTAAAATAGTAACAGGTCAAGACTTTGTGCCTATGCCTGAGTTTCCACAGGAGCCTCCTACTTCCCAGACTCTGTACCAATAGGTGACATTCTTCCAGGGGGTTTGGGTGAATGCGAAGAAGGCATTGACCAAAGCTACCAAGGTTTAAAAAGAACAAACTGACAAACAACGCTCCCCTCAGAAACCTTTTCAGGTTGGACAATTAGTTTATCTTTCAGTGAAATATTTAAAGTTAAAATTATCCAGTAGAAAATTGGGGCTGAAGTTTCTTGGTCCTTTTCCTATCACTAAAATCATAAACCCTGTCAGGGTGGAATTGAAACTACCATGATTGTTGGGGAAAGTTCACCTTGTGTTTCATTGCAGTCTATTAAAACCTGTGTCAGAATCCTCTCTGAGACCTGTCCCAAAGAAGCCGATGGGTCCAATGGTGGAGAAGGGGGAGACACATTATGAAATTAAACATATCCTTGATTCTAGGTTGTACAAGCGAAAGTTACAATACCTTGTCCAGTGGAAAGGTTATCTCCTTTCAGAAGTGACCTGGGTGAAATGTACAAATGTGAAAGCTGATAGATTGATAAAGATGTTTTACGATAAATACCCTCACAAGCTTCGAGGGAATGCTTAACCTGCTTTTTCTTTTCCCTGCAGGAAAATCTCTCTTTCTGATGGGGAGCCGACTACCAACTTTAAAAATGAATGTGGCTGTAGCCATTTTCCCTATTCACTTTTGGTTGACACATAGAAATGTGGGAGGGGGGATTGTCAGGTGCTTGGCTAGTCAAAATATCCTTTTGTCCCATGGGAACCAAGGTCATCGGCTTCTTCTAAGACTGCAGGCTGGGTGTTTTGTGAAACACCTGCCAAGAAGATGTATTGTAGAACGTAGTTGCTTGCATAACCTTAGGTGTGGGATTTCTTAACTTTGTATTGTGGAACTGTTACGTGTGTCTTCAGACTTGGTTTCACTTTTGAAGTGCTGATACTTTGTAACTTTGAGGATTTTCAAAGCCTTGGAGTTCTGCTTTATTTGTCCCTGTCTATCAGTACCTTGACACACTGGCTGAAATACATGGAGTGGGAGATATTTCTACCACATTGCCACAAATCCTAGGAACATGTGTCACTGCATGAGTTGGAGCAATGTAGTTAATTAGAGATGCATATATCTCTGTCATTTGTGGCAGTGGAATATAGTGATAATGTTTTTAATAGTAGATGACCACATAGTAGTTTCCAAGCTTTCATAACATGAAAATTGTCTTCCCACTTAAAGTGAAACCTGCTACTTGAAAGCAGAAAGCACAAGAACATTTCATTGAGCTACACCATTGAAGCCCAGCCAAAGTACAAAGAAGCAAATCTATTTATTTTATTTATAGGTTATTAATATAAAGTGGAAATGATTGAAACATAATGACATATTTTCTTCCTCCCATTTTAAAGTCAAGTATTGCTGCCAATCTCTAGTTGATGAAAATGTATTATTTCTGTCTGTATTTATGACAGATTGAGAGAGTTTTGTCTAATACCATCATCTAACTATCAGTAAAATATTATCTATATAAACTGAAAGATGAAAGTGGGTTACAGCTGTCATTGCATTAATCATGATGCCACAGAATAAACAGATCTACGTATTTGAGAAAAGCTTCCCTCAGTAGATTTCTTTTTTTGTAATATGTTTGCTTAAGTTCATCTGCAGGGAAAAATTCAAATCCAAGAATGCACCACTATATAGCTTTCAGTACCTGCTATTCTGAGAGAACAGATTGTCATTTTAAGATGAATTTGTGTCTAAACTGGAACAGATTATTTAATCAAGTGTTTGTCTTACTATGAATGGTGAAAATGGAGCATGTGCAGACCTCAGTCAGGTGGGCAGATGGGATTAGACTTGTGTGTGGAAGTGGGAAGGTGTGCAAAGGGGAGCTGAGGAGAGGAGTTAGGAAATGCAGCAATGGAGCAGCAACAACTCAGCCATAGCTTCCCTGTCTGCAGCACTGGGGTCTTGCTGCCTGCTGCAATGCAAGAGAGACATTGCCAAGGCTTCCTCACTTGCAACACCCACAAATCCTTCTGCCTGATTGTTATTCACTTGCTGGTAAACTTTAGCAGGACATATGGACTCTTCCTCTAGTAATGTCTGTCTTGGATATACTGACTTGAGGATTACAGCTGGAGTACAGTAATGAAGTACAGCTTCTGCCAATAATAAAAATCCCATCTGTAATTAATTATAATTAGCTAAACATTATTTTTATTTTGTCTCTAAAACATGTTCTGTATACTATTTCCTCATAAGAAGTATCTTAAAGATGTGAACAAGACAGCTCAGTGAAATAATTTAAACTGTTACTATCTGTGGCTGCCTTGAACAGTATTTGGAAGCTGCAGCTAATGCAAAATACAGCTGCATGGGCAGTTATGAGGTCCACCAGAAACAGAACAACAAAATTGGAAGGGACCTTGGAGGTCTTCTAGTGCAGCCTCCTGCTCAGGCAGGAAATTGTATACCATTTCAGACAAATGTTGTCCAGTCTCTTCTTAAAAACTTCCAGTGTTGGAGCATTCACAGCTTCTGGAGGCAGGTTGTTCCACTGATCAATTGTTCTAATTGTCAGGAAATTTCTCCTTAGTTCTAGGTTGCTTCTCTGTTTGGTTAGCTTCTATCCGTTGCTAATTGTCCTGCCTTCAGGTGCTTGGGACTCCCTCTTCTTTAGCATATGTGCCACCACTACTCTGCGAGCTGCATTGGCTACCGCAGGGACTTTCAAACTTGGCCTATTTATGACTTGTGGACTTAAACTCCCAGAATTCCTCAGCCAGTGTGCCTGGCTGAGGAATTCTGGAAGTTGAAGTCCACAAGTCATAAAAGGGCCAAGTTTGAAGACCCCTGGGCTACTGCATGCAATTCACGGAGCTGGTAGTTACTTGAAGCCCTTCATAGCTTAGAGCCAGGCCACCTACAAAATATTTTTTCCCCTATGATGTCTACCTATCCTGTGACATCTGGCAAAAGAGGCATGCTCTGGGTCCCTTTTGCTGAGAGAATGCCATTTGGCTGGGCACAGGAAGAGAGTCATTTTTGTCATGACGCTTGCTCTCTGGAACTTCATTTCCCCAGAGATTAGATTTGCCTCAGTCCTACTCATTTTTTGCAATGCATTAAAAACTTGCCTTTGCCAACTAGCCTGGGGCCTTGACAGTATGGGTGAGCCAGTAATTGAGTTTCTCAGCTATGATGACTTCTGTCATATATGTAATATCTGACTTGTCTGGGCTTATTGCCAATTTAAGCCTTTATCTTTATTCTAAGAATCTGATCTTAAAGAATTGGTTTGAAAACTGCTCTATGTATTTATTTGTAATAAGAGAGATGTACTCTCTCACATTTCTTTCTATTTCCATATTTTTTGTGTTATTTTTAGAGTTCTTTTCAGTTTTTATAAGAATGTTACTTGTTTGCTATTTTATTTTCCTACACCTAATCATGTTTTTTCTTTTAAGATTCTCTTTTTATATAATGCTGTTTGAAAAGCAATTTGAGTTTCAATTACAGTTCTACATCTGTAAGCAATATTAGAAAATAAGATAAATATTTATATATAGTAAAGTTCATTACTATATATTTGCTAAATGGTACAGCTTGTAAGATGAATTGGTATTGGGAAAATATTGATAAGGGACCAAAATAAATTATTGGATGAAATTAATTAGTATAAATGTGAAAGGGTTATGAGAACTTAAAACAAAAATGTATTTTTAGAATATTTAAAATTCTTAATACCCTAATTAACAACTAAAAGCCATTTTATCCCACCATTATGCATTTTCCCTCAATGTTTTTTAGCCAACCAACCTTAAACTAATTTAACAAAGGACAATTGCTTCACTGGTAATCTGTAATAATTATGTCTGTGTTCAGTATTGATTGAAATTGAGCAACATTTGTTTGTCATCTTCATGGAGGCAACAGTTGCCAGAGAGAGTGGCAGGATGATCAAGAGGAGGAAATTCTAACTTAAGTAGTTTCATTGGAAGTGAACAGCAAAAGATAAATGGGTAGTGCTGTTGGTCCTTCATGTTATCAAGGGCAAACTGCTTTTGTAATCTGTCTTTATGTATAAACAATCCTTGATCTTCAAATACCCCCATTACTCTATTAGGAACTTATGTGGCTACTTGAGAATTTTTGGAAGTAGCTGTTCTGTACGTTTTGAATTAAAACAAAAAAAATAGATGTCAATATTCCATAATAATTTTTTAAAAGTGGTATCTTCTATGGTAAACACAGTGTGATTTAACATAGGATTCAGCTCATTAGCTGGGAAATATTCTCTTAAGTAATAGGAATAGTTACTAGATATATAAAATACTTAATTTTTTTCAAATTTATTGTAAATATTACTCTCTTTCGCAAATTCTAAGCTGTCATCTAGAAAGTTTGCTTTTGATATTAGTCTTAATCCCATGCTTTTTAAAATGTAGACATTGATTGTCATCAAGTCATTGTTGATTCAGTGACCACATAGATTTTTTTCCATGATGCAAAAATAGCTACAGATTTCTGTAAGGGTAATTCAACACCATGACTGTTTTCCCTTCCCACTTCCTCATAAGAGTTTGAAGCTAATCCATTCCAATATACTCTGTTTGGGTGCCTTATTGTCAGCTCCCAAGAACATCAGACAGGAAACACGACAAGATGAATACATGTAGTTTTAAAACTACACTAATGAAATCTTGCAAGTCTGAAAGTGTACATCTCCTGTCATCATTTTTGGTTGCCTGGTAAGTTAGGGCAGATACTGTACTTTTTAAATTCGTTCTCTGCCCATTACTCAGTTGTGGGCTTCTCCATCTTTTATCTGATCATTCTTAGGGAGTGTATCTCTTCCTCCAGTCTTTCAAGGTCATTCGCACATTGCATTTATTACACTTATAATGAGAAGACATCTTATGCCACTGGACAACATTGAATCAAAACTAAACATATGTCGTAAACAAGATAGGAAAATATTAATGGCAATGGAATACTATTTTATTCTGAAGAAAAGGTAGCTAAAACATAATCCCATAACGTGGTAATAGTCATGAACATGATCATAATAACAATGTTTTTCATTCACTGGGTCACTTTGTACAAGTAGTCCTTTACATATGACTGACATAGTCAGTGTTAGATACAACAGACCCCCCCAAAAAATATACTCATGAGCTGTATTTGAAGTTTTCCTGGCCAGGCTCTCCACATGTGATCACATTTTGAGTTCTTGGTAAGTGGCCTGCATTTATGCGCTTTCTGGCAAAAAAGTGCCCACTGTGGACAACGGGTTTGCTTAATGACCATGGCATTCACTTAATGATGTGACAAAAATGTTGTACCATTGGGTTGGTCCCATGACTTGCTTAATGACCTTACAACCATAAATCTGGGCTCAATTCTGGTCATAAGTAGAGGATAACCTGTAATAGATAAATGATATCTTAAACTTTTTTTTCTAGTAAGTTAACATCCACATGATGAAAAATATATCAAAGTATTTTTGTATATCACTTAATTTAATTCCAATAGAATAGTATATACATAGTTCAGGGTTGAATTGTGGAGGCTTGGTGCTGTCTGAATTGGTTATTTATTTTTACCTAGTTATGTAATGAAATGTCTGCAAGCAAACAACCAAGCTCAAAGAGCACCAAGGACACCCCACTTAATTTAATATTTGCTCAGATAGTACTTCTGATAAGTATGTAAGATGATTTTTACTTTTGCTTTTAGTGTTTAAATAGTATCTTTGGGCTTGTTTATAAGAGATACGAGATATTTTTACAATACGGCTAAATTGAATTAAGAATTAAGGATATAGAAGCACAAAAGATGGGTAACTTGAAATGCCTGAGTAAATACAAGCATACTTTTCAAGTAGACAGTTATTTGAAGTTACAACTGCCAAAACATCTTAGGGAGATATTTACGCGAGCAAGATTTGAACAGTTTGACACAATGGACAGATATGGGAGATTTCATGCTATACCCTACAATGAGCGTCTCTGCATTTGCGGAGCGGCAAAGGTAGAAGACCTGGCTCACATCCTATTTGACTGTTGCTTGTATAAGAGGGTGAGAGACAGGTATCTTGGTCTATATACCAAACGAATGACCCATTGGGATCCCCATATCAAAACAACTTACCTTATGTCTGGCCAGAACTTGAAAATAACATTTAATGCAGCACAGTACTTAAACAAAATGGTTCGGTTGAGATCTGCATATGTGGGACTGATTGGGATAGATTGCAAGGGCCACTCCAAAATATAATTTTATCATATTTTATCTATATCTTAAATTATTGCACACTATTATAATTTCATTTTAGATTGTATTTTATTCCCATTTCATTTTAAATCGTATTTTATTCTAATTCCATTTTAAATTGTATTTTATCAAATTCCATTTTAAATTGCTTTTATCAAATTTTAGTAACAAATTTGTTGCTGGAACTTTGCATTTTGATATGGCCCAAGGGCTAATCAATAAAGACTTATTAAATAAATAAGAATACTTTTTATTTAAGTAAACACAGAATAACCTTTTCAAAAGCCAAATTAAATATATTGCCATCAAATATGTTATATGGTAGATTTTAAAAAATCTATTTTTCAAAGATTTTGTCCCTGTAATGTATTGATCCTGAATGGTAGAACATATTTTTTAGCTTTGTGAATTTTGTTAGAATCATTGCCAGGAAGTTTATTTGATCTTCTTTAAAATCTGTGGCCATTTTAATATTTAAACCAGGAAGAGATACTTCTGAATATGTAAAAGTTTTACTTACAGATGAAAATTGTAAGATTACAGTGGCTACAGCCAGATTTTTAAATATAGCTACAGAAACAAAGCTTTTAGTAAGAAATCAATGAACTGAGGTTTTAAGTCTATTATGTAATATTTATTAAATATTTTACTTGTAAAACTGTTTTGTCCAATGACAAGTTTCATTTACAATCTGATTTTGAGCCTTCTGGCTGCAAATAAACTTGATTTGATTTTTAAAATCACATATAAAGAAAATACAGTCAGAATTCCTAAATTTTCAGGGAAATATTAAGAGAAACAATAACAAGTTAATGGCTTTCAAACTGGATTTTTAAATATGGCTTGGCACTGGGTTAATATTTTCAAAATTATTTTACTTCTTCTATTGTGTATTAATTATTAAAATGTGTTTTTTGTTACAGTTTAGAACATCTGTCAAATAAAGTACCATTTGGAACAATAATAGGGAATGTACATTTTCTAGACAACAACATTAAAATACAATAAATTAGTCTACTGATCCATGATGAAGCCTAACAAATAAGTATCAGTTTAACTGAAAGCATAGCCTTATCTTTCCTTATTTGGCTCTTGAAACAAATTTCCATCACTTCAGATGAAGAAAATTTTCTTGGCATCATGTGCTTTGTTTTCCTATAGATGAATGGGAATAGAATCTTGAGAGGGTAAATGTGTTGAAATTAAAACCAGGAGATTAAAAAAATGACAAAAATCAGGAATGGATCCCTCCCCTCTGAGAGATAACTTCTACTTTTGCAAATTTTTCAGTGGATTACAACTACACATGTACAGCTTTGTTTTTCAATTAACTCCCTAATGTAAGAAAAGCTGATTTAAGAAAGAAGACACTGGACAGTTTCAAACTCATGTATAGTAGATTTTCATAATTATCCTTCAACCTTCAACTAAACAAGACCTTGTCTATCATTTTATTTCCTTATACATGAGTCATAACTCTTTAGTGGCTCATGCATCAAACTATGTGATAACTAGGCTTGGTATCTTAGATTTCTAATTACATTTAAATTTAAAATATTAATTAAAACTTAAAGAAGAAAATCCACTGTTCCAGGTGAAGCAAAAACAAAACAAATCTTTTCTCTGGGCAATGTTGGAAGCTGCTCATAGTATTTATAAAAAGTGTTCATCAATCCAATTCAAAAAGTCAAGAGCTGGTTTCATTTACAGTGAAGCCGCAATAGGAGGATTCAGTTCCAACTCAAAGCTAAATAGGATATTTATCTTGTTAAAAAGAACACCATGTTTTTGGATGCCATCCACCTGGAAATAACAGTTCTTTCAGGAAATACTAATGATCAAAGAACTCCAAACAGCAAAAATGTATGAGATATTGGGGTCTTTAGAATGTTAGGAACTAAATTATTGCTGAAGATTTGTCTATTTAGCATATCTTGAGTAAGATTACAATCAGAGTAGAGTCAGAAGGATGAGGGATGATGTTCTGTTAAAAGTCCAGTCTGTACTAGGCTATCAAGGCAAAAGGAAAGAATAGGAGGTTTGTTTGTTTGTTTGTTTTTTAAATCATTATCTGCCAACAATAGTGCTTGGAGGTATCCACATTATTCAGTTCTGTGCCTAAAAATATATCTATATGAGCCCTTTGTGCCAGTTCAAAAACAATTCTAAACTTCCATGATTTCCTGACTTTACCATACAAGTCTATTTATTTCCAGAACAATTATGGCATAAGCCAAATTGTACATATTCAAATAAATAAAGCAGTAGTGAGACTCTGAAAATTTGTGGACAATTTATTTCTCCATTAGAAGGGTACTAACTTCTATTCAATTACCTTTTTTATCTATATTAAATTTTTCTCTTCACTGTGCATCTGAAAATAATTGAAAGTCATCTGCCGTCAATTGTTCTCTTGACTTCGTGTAATGTTGTAATCTTTAAAATTTTCTTTAAAACATATTTAGAAATATCTCTTACTGGCTTAAATATTAAAATAGGCCATAGATTTTAAAATAGATCAAATGAAGTTCCTGCTGAAGATTCTAAGAAAATTCACAATACAATAAATAAGAGAAGCATGAAAAGCCAAGATAACAGCATGCCATTTATTTATTTTATTTATTTAATTAAATTTCTATACCATCCTATTCCCGAAGGACTCAGGGCGGTTTACAGGGCAGCATAAAATACAATATAAAAGATAATATAGAATTAAAATACATTAAATTAATTAAGCCCAATTAAAACAATATTTAAAAAAAGCTAAAACCCCTTCAGTCCAGGCCTGATAGATCAAAAAACCAGGTTTTCAGCTCCCACAGAGAACGCTCTTCCCCTAGGAATAACCCGCTGGCATTCCTTAACCGGCGGTATCCTGAGAAGGCCCTCCCTGTGGGAGCGCACGGGACGAAGGGAGCTTGATGCCATCACGACCTTTTCTTCTAAATTTAAATAATTTTAAATTTTCTTGTATATCTATGGAATGAAAAGGACAGAAAACTTCCCTCTTTCTCACCTTTGCACCAAATAAAGATAAATCAACTTTCAGGAACTAAGCAGTCTGCTGAATGACTTCACTTAAATTGGTAGCAAATAGTACTTTTTCTATTTTTATTCTTTCAAGTTTGCATTCTATTTCAGAAGGCACAGAGGGGAAAGCCAGAATTGTTTTTATCCTGATGTCCTGCATGTTCCTTTGGTGGCTGCTATCATTACTCTATGCAATGCTTCCTCCCCACTCCTTTGCACATAAGTTTGCGTTAGAAAACTAGATTTAACTTGCATCTATTCAATTGTTAAGGGAAAAGGACTTGTTATCAAGTACTAAAATGCCTCTTGCAGACTCTCTGATTTATTTATCTTTGTTAATAAATAGGTACACTCCTTCTTCAGCAGAATGTTTAGCTGTGAAGTAATCAATTCATGTTCTATGTTTGCTTTCATGTTTGAACCAGGAAGATAAGAATACCCAAACACTAGATTTTCTGATATTTACCAAAAGAAAACGAAAAGAAAGCCAAACAATAACTTTGGCTTTTTACTGATTTTTAAAATCTAGAACATAATTCTTTGTCATAAATAATAGTGATAGCATTTTTTAAATAGTGGATAATGCAATGTAGAAATATACAATATAATCCTAAACTAGGATGGAAAAATAAGCATAAAGAAACAAAGCACTTAATACTTCATTGTAATTCCTCCATGGCTAAGGTTGAAGATACAGTTTTTTAAACTGAAAATTTGATAAAGTTCTGCAAAACAACTAAGTTTTTTTTAAAAAGTTCACTCAAATGCAACCAATTGTTTTTATTATTACAGCTTTGCATGTGGATCAGGGGTTTTGTAAAAAATTTTTAATTAACAGGTTCCATTCTCTAAAAAAGTTTGAAAAGCCCCAGTCTAAACTGTTGTTGTAATTTCTAAAGTTCCAGAACCTGATCACTAGATCACAGCAAACAGCTTTGGACAAATAACTTTTTCCTATTTAGTAGTTATATGAAAGTTTGCAGCTGAGATTTGTTAATCATACTCAATAGTCTGTTCTGATATTTAGTTGAGCAATTGGGAAGTGATTGTTGGACATAGTTGGGCAACAGGAGTGAACTATAAAGAAGGAAAATTATTTGCATCTGGCTTTACTTCAGATATCTATGCAAGTAGTGATGCTTCCTGAAGAACTATTGTAAATATAGTCATAAAATGATATTCTAGACGTCAACTAAGTCAGATATCTTAGATAATTCAAAGTTGAACTATCTATCAAAAATATAAATTTATGGTTACTTTCCAAGAAATGATTAAAAATGATGACTTAAGAATATTACCGTATATACTTGAGTATAAGCCGACTCGAGTATAAGCCGAGACCCCTAATTTTACCCCCAAAAACTGGGAAAAGTTCTTGACTCAAGTATAAGCCGAGGCTGGGATCCGCCGTTCTGCAAGCCTCCGCCGCCGGCGGAGGCTGGATCCGCGCTCTGCAAGCCTCTGCCGCCAGCAGAGGCTCGATCCGCCATTTTGCAAGCCTGAATACACAGGAATACCCTGTGTGGCCGCGGCTCTCGGGGAAGCCCTGGCTGTCCGCTTCCTCGCTCCACGCTGCCATTCGGGGCCCGCGCGTTCCCCGGGCAAATCGCGGCGCCCAGCAGGCGAGGAAACACGCCCACTCCAGTCGCCCCCCCTTCCCTCAGGAGACGCGAAGCAAGTGACCGCCCGGAGCTTACCGAGGACTTGCGCGCGGCCGAGGCTTCGGTGCTTCCAGGATCGCGCGCACCTCTCCCAAGCCGCCGCCGTCCGGAGACCTGCCGAAGTTTGGGGAGGTTTGGGGAGGTCTCTCCAAACAGGAAGGAAGGGGATCTCTGCCCTAGAGCGGGAGGGGGGAGGGAAAGGGGGGGGAGGAAAGGCTTTGTGTTACCTGCCGTGAAACCAGTCCTTGCAGGCGTCGCACTCAATCATGAAGCGGGTTACATCGTAGGGCAGCCAGGCAGCGGAAAGAAGCAGGCAGGCAGGGCGCGGAGGTCCGGAGACCTGCCGACGTTTGGGGAGGTTTGGGGAGGTGCGCGCGCACCTCCCCAAACCTCCCCAAACTTTGGCAGGTCTCCGGACGGCGGTGGCTTGGGAGAGGTGCGCGCGATCCCGGAAGCACCAAAGCCTCGGCCGCGCACAAGTCCTCGGTAAGTTTTTTTGTTCACTGGAGTATAAGCCGAAGTGGAATTTTTCAGCCCAAAAAGTGGGCTGAAAAATTCGGCTTATACTCAAGTATATACGGTATTTAATTAAAAAAATGCTTAACTGTGAAACTAGTCTATGTAATAACCTACAGGTTAATTTATTATTGTTTCAGGTAAATTAAAGGATTTATCAAGGCAAAATTATCGTACAGAAAGATATTTTGTCAGGAAGCATGCAAATTTTGTATCACAAGTCTTACATATAGCATTTTAAAGAAGGACGTGAATAAAGGTAGTCTGAACTTTGTTATAAAATATGTACTTGAATATAACCAAATTTCTAACCAAATATTTTTGAGTTGTACAGCTTAAAAACTTGTTAGAGCATCTAGTAAGAAATAAGAATGAATGGACAGTTTTGCATAATACTTGTGAAATATATTAGCCAAAATAGGTAAAAATAGCATGACCATACTGATAAGATCAGTAGAAACGGATTCCCCAATAAAAAAAACTGAAGATAAGACTGAAGAGAGCAGCAGGTGTGCTTCCTGGGAAAAAGTCTTTGTGGAAAAAAGTCTTTGCCTTGGTGGAGCAGTGGGCTAATGCCTCCTTAAGTAACACCAGCTGCCTGCAATTAGTGCAGGTTCGAGTCCCACCAGGCTCAAGGTTGACTCAGCCTTCCATCCTTCTGAGGTAGGTAAAATGAGGACCCAGATTGTGGGGGGCAATTAAGCTGACTTTGTAATAATGCCGCTTGGGGTGTGTGTGTGAAAGCCCTCACAAGCAGGCATATACATAGAATGAAGGCTACTGCTAAGCTTGTAAGCCGCCCTGAGTCTTCGGATAAGGGCGGGATATAAATGGAATTAAAATAAAATAAAAAATAAAATAAATGATATTTAATCATTTAGTGAGCTGATCAGCTGAATAATTCTGCCAAGCATGAGAGGAATCCTGCTTCTCTTGTTTTCTTTTTACCAGTGCTAAACTCAAAGAGGCTCACAATGTTATTCTTAAGAAATTATGATGATTACAAAATTACAACAGATGTGTGGTAATATTATCACACAAATTCTGCCAGTATGCACTCCTGTCCCAATAGCTGCCCCAAATCTTTAAGTCTTGGCATTTAATCATTTTTTTTCCAACATAACCGTCTTTCTCCTCCCCCAGCACATTTATTATGCTTAGACTTGTACTTAGAACATGGTCATCTGCATTAATAGATTCCTACTTAAAACATGGTCATCTGTATTAATTTAAGTACTCTTCTACTGAAATGGTATGGGAGGAATAATAGCCCCACTGGTTAATTTTAAATGTCAAAAATATTTTTGGCAAAGGGGTAGGTGTAGTGTGCCTCACCACCCAGTATGTTGTAGGTGGTATATAATAAATTCTGACAATGCTAGCATTATGATATCCCACAGAGCAATCTGCAGCAGCAATCAATGCTTATTCTTTAGAGAAGAATAATATTTTTAAGGTACAAAATTTTCTTTGCTTCAAGGTGTAATAAACCCACAACAGATGTGTTACTTTGAAGAACCATTAAATTCAATTTGTTATATAATGATGGGAAAATTTTATCCGCAATGTCAAAAATATAACAGTTTTGGAAGAAAAGATAGTTATTTTTGGTAATTCCAATTCCCCATCAGAAATAGAAAAAGAATAGTAGGTTACCAATATTTGAAGGGCACAAATTTCCTACTGAGTCTATGGAAGAAGGAAGTGATACTGCCTTCCCCCATCTCATAGCAATTCTGCTCAAGATCCATATTTCTCACTGTCTTAGCATCAAGGAAACAACATTGTTATTAAAAGAAAAAGAATACAAAAGAGATATTTTGAGCCAATTACACAAAGATTATGTACACAAAGATTCTTCTTAAAATTGGTGATTTTCCAGAAGGGAAAACAAAACTGTCTCTCTCCAGCAAACCTTTGAAAAACCTTGGGTGGTAATAAACTGGGTTTCACATCCTAGCCTCAGAGATTCTGCTTAAAATGGCTAAATCCCCACAACACTAACAGAAGAGATCTGCAGATAAGTTGACAACAACAACAAGAAGAAGAGTCGTGATCTTTCTTTCTTTCTGCTGGCTAAATTATGATTTGGTGTCAGTTCTAACTATGAAATTCTTACTCCTTAACACTGCATTCTACACGTAGGTTAGAGAAGCAGTGTAATTGCAGAGAATTAAGAAGCCATACATACAAATATATTGTCTGTATAATGGCTATCTGATTAAATGTATTTGAATCTCACATTTCAGACTGGACTGATTTCTGATAATTGTTTGAGTTAATGGACTTTAGGTTGCTTTTTTCCTCAACCTTGGCCTTCTCTGCCATATGTTCTGCAAAATAGTTGTTTCTTGCATGAGAATCAAGATTCTTATTTCACTAGTTTCAAGGCTGTTCTTTTTTCATTGGGCATAAGAAAGATGACTATGTAAAGTGTTTGTCTAAATGCACATATGCATGTGAGACCCTAATCTGGGAAAATAATTCAATATTTCATTCATTCATGAATTCAGTATTTAGGACTATAAATATTGTCTATTCCTATTTTAAGCAAAGATGCACAGAGGTTCCAAAAAGCAAGAATACCTCCAGGAAAGAATGATGGCATAGGATTATAATATGTATGACTTACAAATGGATGGGAATGGGGAAGTCCTTTGCCTCCTCTTTTGCACCTATGGTTTTCTATCATAGATATTTAATGCAGTAGTTAAAGCACCAGGTTAGAAACCAGGAGAGTATGAGTTCTAGTCTTTCTTGCCTTAGGCACAAAGCCAACTGGGTGACCTTGGACCATTCTTTCTCAGCCCTAGGAATAAACAGGCAAGGGCAAACTACTTCAGAAATTTTGCCAAAAAAACTGCAGGGAGTAGTCTAGGCGGTTAATAAGAGCTACCTTAAAGTAGCACCAACAATGGGTCAGAGAAGAAAAAACAAAATTTCTGATGGGACTGAATTTGTCAGAAAAGACGATGAGAAGCATTTGATTCTACATTCTGAGGGATGACTTGAGTCAAAGACGATGTAGCTGCTTCTAGTATTTTTCTTTGATAATTACACAAAGGAGGAAAAAAAGAAGCATGACTTGTGCTTTTTTTGATAAGTAAATTGATTTGATGCTTCAGATAACAGCCTGAAATTGATCTAACACGTAGTTTGGGACTAGCTATTATAAGAGGCAAATGGTTTGAATAGGCACGTAAAGCAGACTGCATTATTATAATTGAAGAGGAAAAGAATAAATAGCAATAACAATAATTTTAATAGAGGAGGCTTTGTTTAACTATGCATACAACTTTCCTTTTGGTATTACCTAGTAGTTCATACATTCAATAGTCAGTAGCAATTCTTAGAAACATGAATAAAAAAATCATTTTAAATGTATGTTTAAAATATCTAGATGACTGATAGATTAATTATGTCCCATCAAATTGGTGTCAGTTCTTAGCAGCACATAGATAGATAGACTTTCTCCAGGATGATCTTACAGTCTTCCACATTTAGTTCAAAAGCATCAATACTTTTGCTTTCCTGCTTCTTCAGAGTCCAGCTTTCATTTCCATACATAGATAACATTTATTGTCATTTTTAAAAATATAATAGAGTGCCATTGTGTGAATTCTTTATATTTTATCTTAGTCCCATTTTCCCTCACTCTGCTCATTGATTTTCAGTACTAGAGCTTGAAGATCATTTGCATTATTTTATTTTATTTATCAAATTTAGATACCATCCACTTCATTCTCAGGTTGACTCTTTCCAGCTCTCTGAGCAATATTGTCAGTCTAGAAGAGATTCTTATGTTCCTTCTCTAATTTTAAAACCATTCCAGCTTCCTTCAAAACATATTCAGCATATACATAATAAATTAATAAGGAGAGAGTATACAGCCTGGTCTCACTCCTTTGCTGGAACTAGTCTATTTCTCCATATTCCATCCAGACTACAACGTTCTGTGCTCTGTATAGCTTTTCCTGAAAACAATTGGATGATAAGGGATTCCCATTTTCCTAAGGACATTACACAGCTTGACATGGTCAACATGGACAATACAATTAAAGACTTTCTGTAATCAAAGAAGCACGTATTAATTTTTTTTTCATTTTAAGGTTCTTATTAATCTAGTGGGCAACACTAATAATTTTTCTTGTTCCTCAGCTTTTTCTAAAAAATAGGTTTAATATATAATACCTTCCATTTTATGTATGGTTCTAACAGCATGACTTTACATATAAAATTAAAGATATTTTATGATAGTTTACTCACTGTTATATGTCCTTTTTTGGTATTAATATGCAGACTGTTATTTTCTAATCTGTTGGTTGCTTTCTATATTATCCTTTTTACAAGGACTAATAGTTTAATATAATTATTGAATTAATATATGGTATAGTTTTTGAATTAACCTATTAACTGCAGTAACTTTGTTGTTTTACAATTTAGTGGTTTAATAAAGTATAAGGAGAGAAAGAAAAAGGAAATAAAACTGTAACTTCTCACATATCCTAAAGGTCAAGCTTCAATGTGTTCTTGAAATTAAATTCTTATTAATGATTGAATTATTAGATATTTAAATGGTCACTTTTGGGAATAGATCGAATGTATAAATCCTATAGTTCTATAGGATTTTATCATTATTTATCAATAAAGCAAGTTCAGTTGAAACATGTTTACTCTACTGGTTATCCTATTGATTAAAACCTTTAATAGCCTGAAAGTCAAAAGAATGTTGGGGTCTAAAGAATGTGAGTGATTAAGAAACTTATGTTAAGTTATTCCAAGTACTAGCATATGCACACAATGTTCCATTGGAAGGGAATTGAGATGTTGTTTGAACTGATGACACCAACCATTTTTGCTGAGTTAATTTAAAGCAGAGGAATCAAACTGCCAGCCTGCGGGCTGGATGCGTCACACCAAAACCATGGCCACTCCATTGCCAGCAATGGGAAAAAAGTCGCAATACGTTAGGACACATCACGTGACGTTGCAAGTTTGACACCCGTGATTTAAAGCATAAGAGATTGCATGAGTCAGAATAGAACTTTGACCGCATTTTGATCTCAAAAACAGCAGAAAAAATACTAATAATCAATAGGAGATAAAGAATGGCTGATAATCTATTTCTCACATTTTGTTTTCCTCAGTATTTCCACCTTGTATTGTTATGGGGAGGGGTTGATAACAATAGCCCTACATAGTCTTCTTATGCTAGAAAAGCAGCTGGTGTGATACAGTGGGAAATCTGCCAGAGGATTACCCTCCAGCATTTTCATCAGAGAAAAATGATCTGCTACAGAATGTTACATTCAGTTTGATCTTCAGGGCTGCGTCAAGTGACTGCAGCTAATGTTGGGGCCAAGAGGCAGCACCTGATGGAATGGTGGGAAAACATAACATTTACAACTCTGTGCTGCTAAAATTCGTACTGTAAACCCTTGGGGTGTTTATTTGTTATTTGTTTTTATATAACTATCTTCCTTGGAGTAGACACTATTTAGTTTCTTCATATCTTGTTGTTTTCATAAAACTAAAGGGTGTCTTTCTTCTGGTCCTCTTGCATAATTCTCCTGCAGCATTTGCCAGCTATGAAATTCTATAATTCTTCCATAATTCCATACCTATATAAATTATTGCACTTTGGAATAATGAGTTTGTTTCCATTATTGTTATCTACTAATTTTTTTAGTGTAAATATAATTTTAGCATGCCAGATATCAGAGCTTGATCCATAGAAAGGGTTTTCCCCCCCATCATAGTGAAATAGCCAGAATATGGGCAGAATATAACTTATAATACCAAGAGAATTTGTCCATGAAAATGTTACATTCAGTGGCTACTGAAGTTTGTTGCATTATATTGTATTATAACAATAAAGAGTAAATAAAGAGCATTATAACAATAAAGAGTATTGCAGAGTCTGGGTTCATTTCTAGCCTGATGCATTCTTCGTCTTGACAAGATTGTCATTTTCATACCACAACAAGGAGTCTCTAATTTTTCCAGCCCCATTGCTGTGGAGCTATTCACCATGCAATTACCTTGAAAGCCTCAGGCAGTAACAGTATATTGTCTGCCAATGTGTGATATACACCTGAAAATACTTTTTCCCAACAATCCACCTTGACATAAAGCTGTATTTTGAAACCCCCCTTCCAGCCCTCATTAAATCTGTGAAGACTGTGTTGTAAGTGCATTTGTTGCAAACAGAAAATGGAATATTTTTAGTTGTAATCAGAAAGTGAGGTTTTTGCTAGCCTGAGAAGACTTTTTTCAAAAACTAATTCTCTATTGTGTTTTGAACTCATTGAAAATTAACAAGGTCAAAGTGATAGTACTTGGCAAGAAACCTCTGAACTATACTTGGCATCTGGATGGGGAGCTTATAGAACAAGTTAAATCCTTTCCATACATAGACATGGTCTTTACTGACCCAGGATTGTGAGTAGATCACTTCAAAAGATGTGTAGTGAAGCTATGATAAGCTTAAATATGCTATTACAAATATTCAGATACAATTTCCTAGCAATTGTCTTCTAGACTAATATATATATAAGACTAAAATTTACTTAGCTATGGGGTTATTAAAAGCTCCTCTATTTGTACAAAAGTAAAACAGGTATTTTTAAAGAAACATCTTGGAAGCTGATAGCATCATTTCAGCTCATGTAGTCAGAGCCTAAGCATTTTGTAAAATGCAGTGCCTCAATCGAAGTCTTAAATATTGGTGGAGAAACAACAAATAGATCTCAGGAGATCATCCAGATATGGCCTACAAGAACAGCTAGGGCTGTCTGCATTCCAGATGAGTAAAGCACTGCATGTTCTATCACATACCTATTTCCTTTCAGGTAAAAGAGATGTCAGTGTTCAAACCAACATAGAGTTGTTTCCAAGTATTAATTCCATGAAATGGTTGACTAAGAGCAAAAGGTCATTTTGAACAGACAAATATCTAATTATGGGCTTACCATTGGGCTAGAGAACGGTTTTTACCAGAGGATTATTCAAACTGCTGGATTCAATGGTAAAATATTGGTGATGTTATAAAGTACCATACAAGAAAAGAAAGGATATTATTATTTTATGCACAACAATGTGAAATCACAGCTGCCAATTCTATAGCTGATGTTGGCCTTCATACCAATCAACTTCTTTGCAAAATCCAGGATATCATAATGTATTGGCATAGTATGTGGATCCAAGCAGTGTGGCTTTTTGCAACTGATTAATGGAATTTTTTGTCAATGCCCAGGTTTTCTAAGGACTGTCCAAGATTTTTTGGTATGCCCTCTCAGTGTACCAATAACAACTGGGACCACCACAGCCGGTTTATGCCATACTTTTTCATCTTTGGTCTTCATACCTTGAACTGGGCAGGGACAGGAGCCTCTCTTCCAAATTTAATAAGAGGCCCCTGGTGTGTTTTTTAGCTAAATGTTTTGAGGGGTTAGGGATGGGGGTGGGCTTATCGGCTCGGTTGGAAACTAGGGGGGTTCCACCAACCGTTTCTCAGACCAGGTCAGGGACTGATCGCGCCGTGGTAGGGGCCGGGCTGGGGGTTTACGGGGCCCCGGGGCAGGGTGTGGGATTATCTATTCCCACGGCGGTTGGGAATGGCCGCAGGTGTAGGAACAGAGGGCCACATCAATACCCGGGGGTGCGTCCCCGCTGTCTTCAAGCGGTGATGCGCTCCGACCCTCTGATTTCAGCACGTGGTACCGGGAGCGAGGATGAGCAGCCACCTGAGCTCAGGCTCGTGTATTTCAATGCCAGGTCTGTAATGAATAAAGCACCTCTCATTCGCGATCTGATTGAGGAGGAGCATGCGGACCTGGCTTGCATTACGGAGACCTGGTTGGGCCCAGAGGGCGGGGTCCCCCTGGTTGATCTTAGCCCATCAGGTTTCCGGGTGCTGCACCAGCCTAGGGCTCAAGGTAGGGGCGGTGGAGTGGCAGTTGTTGTGAGGGAGACCTTATGTCCGCGGGAGGCCACCATAGTCCAGATAGCCGGGTGTGAGTCCCTCCTCCTGAGATGTGGTCCCAGAGCTCAGTTGGGCTTGCTGTTGGTGTATATTTCACCTAGACACGTGGCAGCAGCCCTGGCTGAGCTTCTCGATATCCTCTCAGGGTTGGTGGTTGAGTTCCCCAAACTTATAGTTTTGGGTGACTTCAACCTACCATCCCTGGGGGGATCATCTGAGTTAGCTCGGGAGTTCATGGCTTCCATGACGGCCATGGACCTGAAGCAGGTTATTCTGGGCCCAACTCACGGAGGGGGTCACACGCTCGATCTGGTTTTTCTATCTGGACGGTGGTTAGATGATCTTGGGGGGGGGTTCCCCAATTAATTTACCCCTGTCATGGACCGATCATCATCTCCTGCGGATGGTCTTCCGTTTTGCCACTCCCTGTCGTGGGGTTGCTGAGCCAACAAGATGGTTCCGCCCTAGGCGCCTTATGGACCCTGAGCAGTTCCAAACGGCGCTTGGGCCCCCACCTACCTCCTTTGCTCACAGCTCGGTCGATGCCCTGGTGGAAGCCTGGGAAAGGGCAGCCACAGAGGCACTCGACCAAGTTGTACCCATGCGGCCCTTGACCCGACGCAGATCCCAACGGGCCCCATGGTTCTCCATGGAGCTCCGCGAGATGAAGCGTCGGAGACGGGGCCTAGAGAGCTGTTGGAGGTCCAGCCGATCCGAATCCGACCGGTTACGACTAAGGTCGTTTACGAGAACTTATCTCGCAGCATTGAGGGTGGCTAGGTCTAGCCACTTTGCCACCCTCATTGCGTCCGCAGAGAATCGCCCGGCCGCCCTGTTTAGGGTGACTCATTCTCTCCTTAATCAGGAGGTGAGGGAGGAACCCTTGCAGGGTCGAGCCGAGGAGTTTAGTCGATTTCTGTCGGACAAAATCGCTCAGATCCGGACCGGTTTGGACTCCGACTGGGCAGAGTCTGACGAAGAGGATACGGGCGGTCTTGTCGATTTAATCTGGGAAGAGTTCGATCCTGTGACCCCTGAAGTAGTGGACAAGATCATGGGGAAGCTGAGCTCCACCACGTGTTTGTTGGACCCGTGCCCCTCCTGGCTGACTTATGCAGCCCGGGATGGGACACGAGGCTGGCTCCAGGCAGTGATTACTGCTTCTTTGAGTCAGGGTAGTTTTCCCGCCGCCTTGAAGGAGGCGGTGGTGAGACCCCTCCTCAAGAAGCCTGCCTTGGACCCAGCAATTTTAAACAACTATCGTCCGGTCTCCAACCTTCGCTTTTTGGCGAAGGTTGTTGAGAGCGTGGTGGCGCATCAGCTCCCTTTGTTCTTGGAGGAAGCTGACTACCTAGACCCGTACCAATCGGGTTTCAGGCCCGGGTACAGCACGGAGACGGCATTGGTCGCGCTGGTGAATGATCTCTGGCGGGCTCGGGACAGGGGTTGTTCCTCTGTCCTAGTCCTTTTAGACCTCTCAGCGGCTTTTGATACCATCGACCATGGTATCCTGCTGCGACGTCTCAGGGGGTTAGGAGTGGGAGGCACGGTTCTCCAGTGGTTCTCCTCTTACCTCCTGGGACGTTCGCAGTCGGTGTTAGCAGGGGGGCAGAGATCGACCCTGAGACCTCTCATTTGTGGAGTTCCTCAGGGATCGGTTCTCTCGCCTCTCCTGTTCAACATCTTTTTAAAAGGTTAGGGAGGGGGAGGGAGGGGAGGGGAGGGAGGGAATCTTTAACCGGCACTCAGTCTGGACCTGTTAGAGGTCCCGACGGGACGGGGTCGGAGGAGGTGGCTGCTGGTTCTGGGAATGTGGGGGTGGGGCTTCAAATCCCCACGGCGATAGGGAAAGGCAGCAGGTGTTTGCGCGGAGGGCCATATCAACACCTGGGATCGCGCCCCCGCTATCTCCGAGCGGTGGCGCGCTCCGACCCTCCGGTTAGCACCCTCTTACCCGGGGATGAGGGTGATCAGGCCCCTGAGCTCAGGTTGGTCTATTTTAACGCTAGATCCGTAGTCAACAAAGCTCCCCTCATCCGTGACCTGATCGAGGAGGAATGTGCGGATCTAGCGTGCATCACGGAAACTTGGCTGGGCTCGGAGGGAGGGGTGCCTCTCACCGAGTTATGCCCGCCGGGTTTCCGGGTGCTGCACCAGCCGCGGGCTCAGGGCAGGGGTGGTGGAGTGGCAGTGGTTATTCGGGAGACTTTGTGTCCCCGGGAGGCCACCATTGTCCAGATGGCTGGGAGTGAATCCCTCCTCTTGAGATGTGGTCCTCGGGTTCAGTTGGGCTTGTTGCTTACATACCTGGCGCCCAGCTGTGTGGCAACAGCCCTGCCTGAGCTGCTCGACGCCCTCTCAGGGTTGGCAGTGGAGTTCCCCAGGCTTATAGTCCTGGGTGACTTCAACCTGCCGTCACTGGGAGGGTCGTCGGAGTTGGCTCGGGAGTTCATGGCTTCCATGACAGCCATGGGCCTGACCCAGGTTATTGAGGGCCCGACCCATGAGGGGGATCATACTCTCGACCTGGTGTTCCTGTCTGGACAGTGGTTGGACGATCTGGGAGGGGGTTCCCCGTCCATCACCCCCCTGTCATGGTCAGATCACCACCTCCTGAGGCTGGTTTTCCGTCATGCCACCCCCCGCCGCTGGGCGGCGGAACCGTCCAGGTGGTTCCGCCCCAGGCGCCTAATGGACCCGGATCGGTTCCAGAGGGCGCTTGGGCCTATACCTATCACCCTTACCCACAGCCCAGTCGATGCTCTGGTGGAGGCCTGGGAAACGGCTGCCACCAGGGCAATTGACTGCGTTGTACCCATGCGACCTCTGACCCGGCGCAGATCCCGTTGGGCCCCATGGTTCTCTGTGGAGCTCCGGGAGATGAAGCGTCGGAGACGAGGTCTAGAGAGCGGTTGGAGATCCAGCCGATCCGAATCCGACCGATTGCAGTTAAGAACCTTTATAAGGTCTTATCTTGCGGCGATAAGGACGGCGAAGTCTAACTACTTTGCCGCCCTTATCGCGTCCGCAGATAATCGCCCGGCCGCCCTGTTTAGGGTGACTCGCTCCCTCCTTAACCAGGAGGTGAGAGAGGATCCCTTGCAGGGACGAGCCGAGGAGTTTAGTCATCATCTGGCGGACAAAATCGCTCGGATCCGGACCGGTCTGGACTCTGACTGGGCAGAGTCTGACGTGGAGGAATCAGGCGGTCTTGAGCATGTTATCTGGACTGAGTTCGACCCTGTTTCCCCTGATGATGTGGACAGGATCATGGGGAGACTGAGCACCACCACCTGTTTGTTGGATCCGTGCCCCTCCTGGCTAGCTTATGCGGCTCGGGAGGGAACACGAGGCTGGTTCCATGCAGTAATAACTGCTTCTTTGAAGGAGGGTGTCTTCCCTGCCGCCTTGAAGGAGGCGGTGGTGAGGCCCCTTCTCAAGAAGCCTGCTTTGGACCCGGCTGTTTTAAACAACTATCGTCCAGTCTCCAACCTTCGCTTTCTGGCGAAGGTTGTTGAGAGTGTGGTGGCGCATCAGCTCCCTCTGTTCCTGGAGGAAACTGATTATCTGGACCCGTACCAATCGGGCTTCAGGCCCGGACACAGCACGGAGACGGCATTGGTCGCGCTGGTGAATGATCTCTGGAGGGCTAGGGACAGGGGTTGCTCCTCTGTCCTGGTCCTATTAGATCTCTCAGCGGCTTTCGATACCATCGACCATGGTATCCTGCTGCGGCGTCTCAGGGGGTTGGGAGTGGGAGGCACCGTTCTACGGTGGTTCTCCTCCTACCTCCAGGGCCGCTCGCAGTCGGTGTTGACAGGAGGGCAGAGATCCGCCCCGAGGTCTCTCATTTGTGGAGTTCCTCAGGGGTCGGTCCTCTCGCCTCTCCTGTTCAACATCTATATGAAGCCGCTGGGCGAGATCATTCGTGGTTTCGGGGTGGGGTATCACCAGTACGCTGATGATACCCAACTTTTTCTTTCCACCCCGAACCAACCCAGCGATGCCCTCTCCGTGATGTCCCGGTGCCTGGAGGCGGTTCAGGTCTGGATGGGGAGAAACAGGCTTCGTCTCAATCCCGCCAAGACTGAGTGGCTGTGCATATCGGCATCTCGGGTTAACCAACTTATTCCACCTCTAACGATGGGGGGTGAGGTGTTACCCCCCGTTGATAGGGCTCGCAACTTGGGCGTCCTCCTGGACTCACGGCTCAATTTTGAAGACCACATAGGAGCCGTGACCAGGGGGGCTTTTGCACAGGTTCGCCTGGTGCGCCAGTTGCGTCCCTATCTGGACCGAGACGCCCTACGCACAGTTACTCATGCGCTTGTTACCTCCCGTCTGGACTACTGTAACGCTCTCTACATGGGGCTGCCCTTGAAGACCACTCGGAGGCTTCAACTGGTGCAGAATGCGGCCGCGCGAGTTGTAATGGGGGTCTCCCGATACTCCCATGTAACACCTCTACTCCGTGAGCTGCATTGGCTTCCGGTTGCCCTCCGGGTGAAATTCAAGGTGCTGGTTATTACCTATAAAGCCCTACATGGCCTGGGTCCGGGCTATTTGAGGGAACACCTGCTGCCGGCATCAAACGCCCTTCGCCCAGTGCGCTCCCACAGGGAGGGTCTGCTCAGGGTGCCGCCGGTGAGAGATTGCCGGCGGGTGACACCCAGGGATAGGGCCTTCTCAGTGGGAGCGCCTGCCCTCTGGAACCAGCTGCCGGTGGAGCTGAGGACTGCCCCCGACCTCCGATCATTCCGCCGGGGCCTGAAGACCTGGCTCTTTGAGCTCTCGGGCCCAGGCTGAGGAGAAATTTTAATTGGGGTTTTAAGTATACAGGGTCAATTTAATATTTTTAATTTGGTTTTTTAACTTTTGTATGGTGGATTTTTTAATTTCCTGTAAACCGCCCTGAGTCCTCAGGGAATAGGGCGGTATATAAATGTGAATAAATAAATAAATAAATAAATCTATATGAAGCCGCTGGGTGAGATCATTCGTGGTTTTGGAGTTGGGTATCACCAATATGCTGATGATACCCAACTTTTTATTTCTACCCCAAACCACCCCAGCGATGCCCTCGACATGATGTCCCATTGCCTGGAGGCGGTCCGGGTCTGGATGGGGAGGAACAGGCTTCGACTCAACCCTGACAAGACTGAGTGGCTGTTCGTGCCGGCATCCCGGGAAATTCCGATTATCCCATCATTGGCCATGGGGGGTGAGCTATTACCCCCCGTAGATAGAGCCCGCAACTTGGGGGTCCTTCTAGATTCACAGCTCTCCTTGGAAGAGCATATTGGAGCTGTGACTAGGGGGGCCTTTGCCCAGGTTCGCCTGGTGCGCCAGTTGCGGCCCTATCTAGACCGGGATGCCTTGCGCACAGTCACTCATGCGCTCGTGACCTCTCGTCTAGACTACTGTAATGCTCTCTACATGGGGCTGCCCTTGAGGTCCACCCGGAGACTCCAGCTGGTGCAGAATGCAGCCGCGCGAGTCGTCTTGGGAGTTTCCCGATACTCCCATGTTACACCTCTGCTCCGCGAGCTGCATTGGCTACCGGTTGCTCTCCGGGTGAGGTTCAAGGTGTTAGTTATGACGTACAAAGCCCTTCATGGCATGGGTCCGGATTACCTACGGCAACACCTGCGACCGGCGTCAACGTCCCTCCGTCCAGTGCGCTCCCACAGAGAGGGCCTCCTCAGGGTGCCGCCGATCAAAGAATGCCGATTGGTGACCCCCAGGGGGAGAGCGTTCTCTGTGGGCGCGCCAGACCTTTGGAACAGCTTACCGGTTGAGCTCCGGACGGCCCCCGACCTTCGCTCCTTCCGGCGCGATCTTAAAACATTCTTTTTTGAACAAGCTGGCCTGGTCTGACGGGATGGGGTTGGGTTTTTAAAATTAGTTTTTAACTTAATATGTATTGATTTTATGGGCATGATGTTTAATTGGTTTTTAATGGTTTTTTAATTTTTGTATCTGATTTTTATTGTGTATTGCCCTGTTCACCGCCCTGAGTCCTTCGGGAGAAGGGCGGTATAGAAATCAAATTATTAAATTAAATTAAATTAAACTTTCTGACCTTTTCCAACATTTTGTCTTCTACCATTCCTGACATCAATTATCCACACTTCAACTTTTCATTAAAGGCACATGGTTAATTTTACAGATGTTACAGTTAATCATTTTGGCAACTGTGTTATATTGTTATTTATAATCAGTTTCTGCACTCTTCTTGCACAAGCTGAGTGTTTGATCTATTTTTCTTCTGCTTCTTTGCACAATCTGCACTTTGAATCATTTGATGATTTTTCAATTCTGGCCTTGATTTCATTAGTTTGAATAGTTTGCTCTGGAGCACCCAAAATCCAGCCTTAGTTTTCTTTCTTAATGTCCCAGTTGCAAGCTATTGCCAGATTTTATCTTCATCCACTTTCACTTCTATCTTTTGTAGACATTGATCATGTAATGCTTTCCCTTGCCAACATTCTGTTCTTGATTTTATTGCATTATATCAATATTCATATTTTATTTCAGTAAAGCACATTCAGTAAGTTCTAATTTTTAACTTGGATCAATGCTTGTTTTTGGCTGTGCTTTACATAATCAGACAATGCATGCTTTTCCTCTTCAAGCTTGTTTCACTTGAAGTAAACTTTTGCTTCATTTCTATAGTCTATCAATATCTCTATGGGGATGTAATAATAGTGAATAATTAAGAGTTTTTCATTTTTTGGTCTACTTCAGCTTCTGTCCAGTTAATAATTTGAGTAATTTATGGTATCAAAGGTATGACCCAGGTATTGATGGCTTTGATGGTGTTTCCACCTTTTAATTTTGTCTTTAGCAATATATTAATGTCATGCAACAGAGTAGCCAACATAGTTTCTAAAATAAGAGATGTTTGATGGTTTATGATGAAAATCTGAGCTGAAATTAAGTTGATGAATGCTTTCTCAAGTTGAGTATTTAAGTACAAATTCAGTTAAAAGATGTTAATACAAAGATCTCTTTAGTCCCATGATAGTATAGTTAACTGTACAAGTGTATAAGATGCAAAAATGCTCTTTTAAATTATGCAGAAAAATTTATTCTCTATTTATTTTGGTCAGTTTTAGAAAGCTTTGTAGTGAAATGGTGTTTCTACACTTATATAATTATATAGCCAAGGATGTCTTTGTTTGAATGTTTTTCTTTCTGCAAACATATCTACAACAATGTGGAACTTCCTTGACTTATCATGCTTAAGTTAACTCTTCTCATTCAGCTTTCTAGTACCAAAATCCTTGAAAGTTCTTGCATTTTTTAGAAAAGAAAATGTGAAAAAGTGTCTATCAAATTCAGTTGAACTTGAGTAAAATCTTATGTGACAGCCATATATGTTGTATGATGACAGCAAACTATTTTTTGCTACTGTCTAGTGATTTCTAGATTTTTGGCAGCCAAGATATGATAGAGCTACTGTGTATATATAACTAAGAATTTACCCAACCTTCTTTTTACATAAAAGAAAACACTGGGTGATAAAACAAAGCAATTTTGTTAGTAATTTTTCTATTATTATCAAAAAACATTTTCTTTATCAAACTGGGAAAGAAGCATTATTTCAGGGCCACCCAATACACTGATTAAGGATATGTAAACATTTCTTATTCCCTAAATATTTTAGCATTTTCTGCAATATTCCATTTAGTCCTTGGAATGGGCCAGACTGTTATTTTGATTGTATTGTGTCCATTCCTAAAAATGAAACAGAAAGTAGTTAATAGTAATAAAACATGAATTTTGAAAATAAATATGGTATTATGGAGTAAAATATTGCATTTTTGATCAATCAATCTTAATAATTTTGTGTCAGCTATGGAACCCCTTCTTAACATCATAAAAATTTAATAATTGCAAATGAGAATATATGTTGATTATTTGATCAACAGTAATAAATGTATTCTAACATAGAGAAGGCATCAATATTTGGGGACATCCCAGGATAAAGATGTGCTACACAGATTTTGTCATTGTTAACATAGTCTGACAACGAAATGTTTTTGTTGTCAAACCCATTAGCTTTTAAAAATGATTTCTATCTAGAAATGTTTAGACTTGATGGTGATAATAGGGATACTTTTATATGATGTAACACTAATATTTTATTTATTGCCTTGCAAATGTTTATGTCTCAGGCAGACAATATATTCAAGTTTCTATTTTATGGGAACTGGATGATTTAATTCAATTTTATGTTTTTGCACATTTTGGTACATTTGCATTTTATAAACAGTAGAGGTTTAATGTTGTGAACACTGTATTATCAAGAAGAACATTTTTCTGATTGCATCATGTTAATAATGCGGTTGTCACGGCCTATATTTGTGCAATTCTTATCCCTTAATTATTTACAATCTCCCAACTACTGTGACTTTGAGTACAATTTTTTATATCTAATGACCTATAGCGTAGCTTATAATTATGTCTTTCCAACATAGTACAAATAAAAAAGGAAAATAGAAAATAGGACAGTCCATGGTTCAACCTACCAGAACTATTACTGTAAGATCTATACTATACTATAATGTAATATAGACAACTCATAGGGCAATTGGATTTCTTATCATTATGATTGTCATCCAGGCAGCCAGATGTTTAGACTGGATTTGGCATTTGTATTCACTTATTGACTTCTTCCCAAGGATCTGGGATAGGCAGATGTCCCTTCCCCTCCCTTCCGCTCCCCATCCCACTCCTTGCCTTATCCCAAATTAAACTCTACATCATTTTAACCAATCCATGCATCTGATGAAGTGAGCTCATGAACATTTTTAATAAAATTTGTTAGTTGGAAAAAGTGCTACCAGATTCCTTATCTTTTTTGGCTACCGTGGACATATTCTAAAAAAATGTTGAAAAGCAGGCAAATATTTTTGCACCTTGTCAAATGAAGCTCATATTGAATGCTTTGAGATGGTATGATAAATTCTGTATGCATCCCAGGCTGTACAGCATCAAAGAGAAAGGTGTCATGGGTCTGTAGACTACTTTGCATATGGCACAATGAATATGCGTGCACTATATGCACTCACTGAATAGGCAAAGAAGTTTGAAAGGGGCTATTTGTTCTACATATAAACTCTTGGTATTGTGTCAAGTGCTGTTCTGGCTTGGAATGAGTAGAGAGGCAGCGTGCCACTAATATCCAACAGCATGAAATGTAGCAGCTGGATTATTGGTAATGTGAAAGGAATACAAGCAATGGAAAGCCATCAGTACTTGTCATCATCTCCAAATTGCACTGCTACATTAATATAGCATTTTAAGTTCAGTGCAAAAGGAAAACCACTAATGTTCTTGCATACACTGCCTATAGCAAAATGCTTTCTCCTACTTCTAGATCCAGCTACCACATGGGAGATTAAAATATTGTAAATGTCAGCTGCACAAATATTTAGCTGCTTGAAATGTTAATTACTCAAATTAACACAGAAAACCAATAAATATGGGGAAAAAACAAGGGAAACAATAGGACCAGATATGGAAAAAACCTTTAAAATATAAATTCAATAAGATAGTTTAAAGATAGTCCTTGACTTAAGAACACAATTGGGATCAGTTAAGTGAATAGTTGTGAAGTCAATCACACAGTCCATAAAGTGAATCCAGTTTCCCCCATTGACTTTGCTTATCAGAAGCCGGCTGGGAAGATTACAAATGGTGATCACATGATCCCAGGACACTGCAACTGTGATAAATTCATGCTGGTTGCCAAGTGTCCAAATTCTGATTATGTGATCATGCGGGGTGCTGCAATGGCCCTCAGTGCGAGGATTCTTTGTAAGTCACTTTTGTAAATGTTAAATGTTAAATGGTCACTAAATACATAGTTGTAAGTCCAGAGCTATCTGTATATAATGATCTATATTTGTAGATGTACATGTAAATCAGACATGTCAAACACAAGGCCTGGGGGCCAGATCTGGCCCGTGATGTGGTTTCATGCGGCCCGCGAAGCCATCCTGGAAACAGTGAGGGAACGGCCCCCACTGCCTTGGCCCTGGCCCAGAGACCCTCAGATCGGTCCCACTCCTGCCCAGGCCCCCATAGGCACCCTTGATGCGAACGATGTAGAGCTGGCCATGCCCACCTGTAGGCCATACGCACTCTAGCCATGCCCACCTAGTAGGCCACACCCACCCAGGCCATATCCACCAGGCCCCCTGAGGGCAACTGCAATGCTGATGCGGCCCTCAATGAAATTGAGTTTGACACCCCTGATGTAAATTCTTAAAAAACACCACTCTACATGTTTCTTATATCTGCTTGATTTCAGTGGTACCTACTACAAGTTAATCTTTGTCAGATTTATGCAACCAGAGTACTACAACGCCATGCATGTACCATTCACTAAAACTGAAGTGTTTTCCAAATGAATTGGATTCCAACTTTTGATATTCCACAGCTAGTGGATGAAGAGTGATGATGCTGTCATCTAACTTATTTAGAAAGCATTAGGTTTTGGAAAGCTGTACTAAATAACACTGAAATGAGGGCAGAGTAGCACATTTATTTATTTATTTATTTTATTTATTTTATTACATTTATATACCGCCCTTTCCCTGAGGACTCAGGGCGGTTTACAGGAAATTAAAAACCAACAGTACAAAAGTTAAAACCAATTTAAAAAAGATTAAACTTAACCCTGTGCCATTAAAACCCCGATTAAAATAAATTACTCCCCAGCCTGGGCCCGAGAGCTCGAAGAGCCAGGTCTTCAGGCCCCGGCGGAATAAACGGAGGTCGGGGGCAGTCCTCAGCTCCACTGGCAGCTGGTTCCAGAGGGCAGGCGCCCCCACTGAGAAGGCCCTATCCCTGGGTGTCACCCGCTGGCAATCTCTTACCGGTGGGACCCTGAGCAGACCCTCCCTGTGGGAGCGCACTGGACGAAGGGCATTTGATGCCGGCAGCAGGTGTTCCCTCAAATACCCCGGACCCAAGCCATTTAATGGATGAAATTAACTTGCCACAGAGAAACAAAATGCATAGGATAGATTTTATATTTTTTTAAAAAAAATAATGTTATTAAACTATGAAAACATCACAATTAACATTTCTTTTAAAAAGTTTAGTTATTAGTATACGACATTGTCTATAAACTAAATAGCAACATACCTATATCTGGACAGACTTGAACACTGGGCGCTATCTAACAAAATGAAATTCAATGGTGAAAAAAGTAAGGTTCTACATTTAGGCAGGAAAAATCAGATGTACAGGTATAGTATAGGTGGTACCTTGCTCAATAGTAGTAACTGTGAGAGGGATCTCGGAATCTTAGTAGACAATCACTTCAATATGAGCCAGCAGTGTGCTGCAGCTGCCAAAAAAGCCAACACAGTGCTAGGCTGCATTAACAGAGGGATAGAATCAAGATCAAGTGAAGTACTAATACCACTTTACAATGCTTTGGTAAGGCCACACCTGGAATACTGCATCCAGTTTTGGTCACCACGATGTAAAAAAGATGTTGAGACTCTAGAAAGGGTACAGAGAAGAGCAACAAAGATGATTGGGGGACTGGAGGCTAAAACATATAAGGAACGGTTGCTGGAATTGGGTATGTGTAGTTTAACGAAGAGAAGTGTGAGGGGTGAGATGATAGCAGTGTTCCAATATCTCAGGGGCTACCACAAAGAAGAGGGAGTCAAGCTATTCTCAAAAGCACCTGAAAGCAGGACAAGAAGCAATGGATGGAAACTAGTCAAGGAGAGAAGCAACCTAGAACTAAGGAGAAACTTCCTGACAGTTAGAACACTTAACCAGTGGAACAACCTGCCTCCAGAAGTGGTGAATGCTCCATCACTGGAAGTTTTGAAGAAGAGACTGGACAGCCATTTGCCTGAAATGGTATAGGGTTTCCTGCCTGAGCAGGGGGTTGGACTAGATGACCTCCAAGGTTCCTTCCAACCACTTCTTCTTCTTCTTCTTCTTCTTCTTCTTCTTCTTCTTCTTCTTCTTCTTCTTCTTCTTCTTCTTCTTCTTCTTCTTCTTCTTCTTCTTCTTCTTCTTCTTCTTCCTCTTCTTCTTCTTCTTCTTCTTCTTCTTCTTCTTCTTCTTCTTCTTCTTCTTCTTATTATTATTATTATTATTATTATTATTATTATTATTATTAAAAGAAAGCTAACCTATTTTGTAAGAAGAGCTGAATAGTGAAAAAAGGGGAAAGGAAAAAAAGCAAGAAAAATCTCAAACTACCTACAGAAAAAAGAGAAAGAAAAAAAAACACAAAAAGGAAAAAAAATCCCTTTCCCTAGAAATAATGTTAAGGCTGATCTTCAACCTGTACCACCGGCCGCTGAAGACCACCTGCAAATAGCAGTTGGTCTTGAAGACTCTGGCTTGAATAGTTTTGAGCATGAGCTAATTCATCAGCGTTAACTTCTGTGCTTCAAGAGATTTGCTGGTTACAAATTTGCTTCTGCATATAATTCAGTGTGCTGATAGTCACCTGTAAAGCCCATCGAGGATTTGGATGCTATATCTGCAGGATATTCCTCTCCCAGGGGTCTCTGCCCCTCATCTGAGTTCTAGAAAAAAAAAAGGATGACTCTGGAACCTTTCGAGAATAGCATCTGCAAAGGCCCTGAAGTTGGCCCTTTTCAAGTGCATTAAAGGAGAACAGCAGTCTCCTGATTTGGAGAAGATCAGGCTGTGTTAGTATTTTATAAAGCTATTAAACTTAGGGTGTTTTGGTGGACTTTTATGCACTTGATCTTCCTGGAGAGTGAATGGATGTTCTGACTATGGCTACTCCTCAATACTGGTTCAAGAAGGGAGCCAAAGCCAGGAGGTGTTGTTTCTCAGGAGTAGCATCAGTGCTTTGAAATAGTCTTCTGAGGATGATTAGACTAACCTTCTCTCTAATAATTTTTAGGTGGATGTTAAAAAACTGGGCACTTTGGGAGAACATTCTGGTTGAGTTCATGAGTGTGCCATCTATTCTCTCACCTTTTTTTTGTTGTTTTCCCTACTTTTTCCCCTTGAAATTATTGTGGATAAGTTTTGGTTTATGATTTTATGTTGTAATTTGGGAGGGGTTTTGCTGAATTGTACTGGAATATTTAATTTTTCATGTATTGGAAGTTTTTACAATGGGCAAAATATAAACATAAGAAAATATTGTGGTGCGTGGTTTTAATCTTGATTTGGAGATCTATGAACTGCTCAAAGTTGGCTATAAGTAGTGTATAAGCCTAGTATAATAACAGTTAAAAATATATACATTTATTGAGCCATATTTGGGGCTACAAAATATAGCAGTTTATAGGTAAATGTAGGTTTTTTTAAATTGGTTTGCATTCTGGTAGCTCACTTATAACTGCCATCTTATTTTTAATATTAAGGTCAGTCTAGGACTATCCATCAGTAAATGGCAAACATTGGGTAAATATAATTTCTCCCTCCTTCAGATTGTGGATTGATCTCATGTTTAGAAATAGATTGGATAATTGCAGTAAACTCTGAGCACTGAGAACTATCTAGCTTCATGTTTAATGGAACAGTAATAAGTTCAAAGCAGAAGGCGAGTGCCAAAGCACTGGTAATGAAGAGGTGGCATGAAGGAGGACCATCCAGAAGCACTTGTGGAAGTGGTTTAGTGCATTAGTGGGAAATGGCCAAAATGAAGATATGCATTAGTGCAAGAAGTACATTAATGGAAGCTGGTATAGGCAATCCCAGAAATGCTATGCGTTAAAAGTGAAAAGAGTTGGCAGCTTCCTGGAGGTAAGTGAAATAATACAGGGACAGCCATTTGCCTGAAGGGTCACCTGAAGTACCAAAGGAGTAATCTGGTCCATTAAGACAAATGGGACAAACCAGAGTATGTGAAGGGACAATTATAGACCATTTCTCCCAGAAATATTGAAGATGTGCAACTCATAAAATCAGAAATTGTTGAAAATATAAAGGAGCAAGTTAAGAAGAAAAATATTGATAGGAATGGCATAATTGATTTGGTGACAGCCTGTTTATAAATATCAGGTGAAGTAGTAATAGAATTGTAATTATTCTGTACCATTTTAGACTGCAGGTAGGTTTCACATGATTGAACACTTCTTTTTTTTTATTGAAAAGTTTTACAGTACATTTTATTTTTAACAAAACAAAACAAAACCCCTCCCAACCCCCTCCCACTTCTTGAACACAGGAACAAATCTCTCACATATAGAAATCTTTTGTAACAAAATGAAGTTTAGGATTTTTTCATACAATCCCAAAGCCTCCCACTTCATTCGCTTGTGAAAGTTATGGCTTGCAAGTTAAAAAAAATAGGCATACCATAATTTATCCTTTCACATCAGTCTTCAGAAGTCTGAGAAGCACTACTATTCAGCAAAACCATCAATCATTAGAGTATTATTACTATTGATTATTGTGTCCATTTTGCTATGAATAAAAACCGAGAGAAGAAAAACCATTGTCTCAAGTTAAGACAATGTTTAAATAAGCCATATAAATGCCAATATTCATATTTATGGAATGATTCTTAACCTTTTATATTAGTCTTTGTTTATTTCACTATTTTGGTATTTTTCTCAAATGATTATAAGTTAGAACTAGAATCCATAAGTCCACTTGTTTAATAATTTTAGGTTTTCTATCAACAGTTCAACATTTTGTAAAACTTCAGAAGTTTGTCCCACTCTTCTGCTTTCTAGTATATCTGGTACAACATCAGGAACTTAGATTGCTACTAGTTGCAATCTAGTTGCTACTAGGACTGTTGGTTAGAAATAATTTAGTTTTTCATCTTGCAAGTTATTGTTTAGGTCTTCACTACCCTTTTACAATTTGGTATTTTTTTAAAGGGTATTCTTGCTGGCATTTTGGGTTGACTCTTTGATTTGCTCTAAATTTTGCTACTTTTTCTGACTTTTTTTGTGACCACCCAGTCCTATGAAACTAATATTAATTTATAAGCAAAGGCAATTGGTTTCAGCACTAATGGCTTTGTCCAGTCACTGTTCTGGGGCTAATTATTTGCTTCTTTTAATTCAAAGGTTTCTTTCCTTCTTTTTTTAAAAGCTCTTCTGATTCCCCAAGTATGAATGCCCATTTGTCCTAAAGTATCATGGGTAAATCAGGCTGAGAAACAGAAATGAAAGTATACCATTAAGAAAAGGCCTCTTTCAATCCACCTCAAGCCATTTAAAGCAAAGAACAGAGTAGAATGAGAGATAATGGGCATATCTGCAGATTATTTGAAAAAGTTAGTGCCCAGTGGTTTCTTAAACCACTCTATAATCTAATCAGATTATCTTTTGACAATATTCAAGAATGTTTGTGTGTATGTGTGTGTGAGAGAGAGAGCATGTCCGGCATATTTGTTGTCCTTGGTCTTCAAAATACTTCACTTCTAACATGAGCTTACAATATTTAGTTTTACAGGGCTCTGTGGTACCTGCTCTAAATGTGCTTTTGCTTAGACAGCTTCTTCAAGGAGTCATTCATTGGTTTTATCTGCTGTAGTTAAACATTCAGTCCTGCAGTACAAAAAATTTCCTAATCATTATGGTTGCTGCATCCTTGGTAGCAGTCTGTCAGACAGTACAATTCATTATGGATTCTGGCAGCAAATTCAAAACCAGTTTTAAAGAATTTTTAAAATATGGGCCTCAAAGGAAGTCACATAATAAGCTTGAGTATACATCCTGAAGAAAAAAAGCACAATGCAGCTGAAGATAATGATCAGCGGTTTAATTTCAGAACAAAATAGGCCAGATTCTTGTTTCAGAAGGCATGTCTTGATGGGATTGCTTTCGGTAATGTTAGCTGGCCGCTGTTACCCAGGTGACAGTGTGATGACTCATGACATTACAACAAAGGTAATAACACTGCAAATTACACGAAGCCCTGGGAGACTGAGGCACTCTTAAGTGATGATACTTGCGACATGGTTAATAGCTCGATCATCACATTCTTTGGCCCAGGATACTGGAGACCCTACTCTAAATGACCACTGGGAGTACTTGTGTTGAAATAGTTACCCTTTAAGTAATTAATTGAAATGCTTGAAAAATTATCTTCATATGTTCCTTTTGTAGGTCTCAGGATATGAGTCTAATACTGGTCCTAACCTTCACTATATTGGTGCTACTCAGTTTAAATTGTGAGTTGACTGCTGTAACTACAATGCAGGGCCACAAAGAGGGATGATTGAAAAGAAGGAATTGTTTCAAGTGATCCATTTCTGTTTTCAGAGAAATTAGATATTATAAATTAATATGCTTTTATATGTTATAAGAATCAATAATGTTTATAAGTCAGACTTGCAATTCTGACTGGAACTGTTAGTGAAAAATGATTAATATCCCCAGTTGGGAAGTCTATGCAGCTCCTAAGATGGCAGCTAGAAGTTTTAATGCTTTAATTCTTAAATGTTCTCACGACACCATTTCATCTTCCATACTGAATATTGTCACTCACCCGCTCAAGGGGAAAGCACTGCTATAGTCTAAATATAAGAGTGTCACAGTAGATGATGTCACAGCAAGCATGTGTTCTTCAAGTTTCCAATTTGTCAATTCAACTTCCATTCTTTTAAACATATACGTGGATTTATAGGCTTACTCCCCTTTTCTAACAGATTGACAAAAAGTGTGATCTTCCTTTATCAGAGATGTTAGTCTTTTTTTCTCCTTTTTTTTAAAGCTTCCATTTTGGTGCACTGCAGTGCAGACTTTGGTTTAACTGGCTGAATTGATATTCCGAACAGCAAGTAAGCAAGGATGACAGAGCATCCGTACAGAGAGGTATGCTGAGTCTGCTCTGTTCAAAATGCAGCCTAGTCACGAAGCAATGCTGTCACTAAGATGCTACAAAAGCTTGCAACTTGGAGCACAGTAATATTTTGCATTTTTAAAGACACAGGCTTCCCTTTGCATTTGACTCACTCCAAACATGAAGACAGTGGTTCAAATACCTAAAAGTGTCTGAAAATCAAAATGTTAGTCCATAAACATAAGACTACAAGTAAACCCTACAATATATGGTCATTAAAAGAGAATGCCATTTTAAAAAAACTTCTTTCTTTCATCCTAAGTTTTTGACAAAGGCTAATTCTAGATATGTAAAAACCTGCAATATACCACAGCAGGAAATAAAGGAAAACTATTAATTCATATGCAAAAAGGCGTCCCTTATTGTTTTAGGTTTAAAGCACTTACAATGTTTTACTTGGCTGCACAGAAGCATATGATTGGCTTCTGTGTTCTTTTATTGTAAATCTTTACTTTCCAAAAGGGGGACGGGCAAAAGTTGTGCAGCTCACGGAAGAAAAGAAAATCACACTGAAGACAAAAATCGTCATCAATTTGCCCAAAAGTGTGTGAGAACATTTTGCAATGCATGCATTAACGTGCGTGCGTGAATACGGGCGCGCGCGCACACGTATGTACATATAAAGAAGGCACTGTGCTCTATTTGGATAAACATGAGCGGATTCGGTGTCTTGAGAAAAACGCCTTACAACTAAATTGCAGAAATATACCGTTGAATTTGATTGCCTTCTCTCTCCACCCTCTCAATAAAATTTACACGAAAGACTTAAGAAGTCCGCAATCACTTCTTGCAGAGATGCAGTCCTGAATTGCTTTCCCCCCCCTTCCCTCCGTTGCATCAATCCATCCCACGCTCTCTGTCTTCCCTCCTCTCCCGAACTTGTCGGTCCTTGTCCTTGAAAGGTTTCTCCCATAAGTGGCACATTCCTGGTAGTTTGCCATCTTCCGTTTTTTGTCATTATCTCAAGGGAAGTATTAAAACAACAAGCAACAATATGGAGGCTGGGTCCCTTCTCTTTACAACAGAAAGCCTCCCTTTGGGTGCCACATTTGCTCCTTGCCCCTCACCGCCCCTCCTCCTCTGGCAACGCCGAGCATCCCCATCCCCGGAGCCTGCTCTCTCCTTCAGCAAGATGCTCGGTCGGAAATATCGCGCTTCCCCCCCCACCTGCTCGGTTTGGATGGTACGGTCTGTAGTGGGACTCCAGTAATGAAGCTCAGTTGATCAGTCTCTTACAGATGCCGAACGGTGATTGCTCCGCTGTGTAATTTTGGATTTCTGATATCTTAGGCAAGTAAGTAGCTACACCCGAAGCTTTCCCATCATTATTGCGATCATTATTACCACCATTCCTTCTATTTTGAGACTGTTTGTTGGGCAATTTGCATTCGAAGGCAAAAGCTGACGGAAAAATGGTGTGGACGTTTGGAGGACTGAGTGATGCGCTAGATTTAGTTCCTGTCCTTGTGTCTGTCGGAAGGTAATGCAACTTCTATATGAAATACAGCTGATATTAGTAAAAAACGAACCACACACCATAAAGCTTTACTATTTCTGTTAGGAGTACGCCAAGGATATATACCTGTTTTGACTGATAACCTTTAAAAGTCAAAGCAGACTTTGTAGAAATCAGTTCTTTAAAAAATCAATAAAATCAGTGAAATATTAACAATATTAATACATTAAAATTAGGGTATAAAATTTGTAAAGAGAGCTTTTAAATATTTCGTATTATTGTATTGCATACAATCATCTATACATGTTAGTAGGATATATGCCTGGAATCAATTGATTATGCATTTGCTATAGTTTTAAGTTAGGGATTTAATAATTTATACATTTATTGAGTTAAAATATGCTGCTGCACATGAAGGCAGAAGAGTTTGAGGGTTTTTTTTGTTTTTTTTGTAAGCAGGAGATGCTACTTCATTTACAAAGGTAAAACTATCTATGATAGTTTATATAGTTCAGAATATTCTAAATAAAGTTCTCACCAAAGTGTTCATTACTTGTTCATGAAGAAGCTTTATCTCTTTCGTGTACAAAAAACGTGTCTAAAAGGATCACAAGAGCAAGATTTTTTTCCCTAGCTATCTGATCTCTGGTTCAAGAAGTTGTACATCATATGTCTGTTTTGTACCTACTCAGCAAGTCAGTCAGTACCTTTTCTTAAGGTATGGATTTACTGACTTAGTTTGTTCTATGCAACTTAAGCCAGTAACTTTGTACCACACATTTTGTCTTTGACTTGAAAGGTGATTTACTGGGAGCTCCTGGAATCGCCAGCTAGCGGTTCATGTCACCTTCAAGAAAATATAAAAGAACAAAAAAAAAAAGGTATCCCACTGTTTTGTAATAGCACTGAAGAGAGATAGTCGCAATATACATTTAAAGGCTTAAGGCAGCAGCTTTTATTCATTTGACTTTTGATTATTTGCCTTCTTGTTATTAAAAGCTAAAGTCAGTATTAAAATGTTAGGGCACTAAAAGATAAAATGGATATTGTGTCTTTTATTGTAGAAAGAGTTGACATAATATTGGTTAAAAAAAAGGATTGTGCGTGATGGCTCATTCAATTTTTGTCAAATAGAGTACATACATATATTTGCTTTAGAATAAGCATATATTTAATACAAGAGATTCCTGGGACCTGTATTGCATTTGAAAAAAGTGATCCATATCCTGGATTTTTAGCACTCTCACACTTGCAAGTAAGTGCTAGACCTGGATACCCAGCTGGTTTTTGCCCTTAAGTGATGATAAAACACCCAGGATTTGCAAATAGCTGAAATACTGAGAATTCTTTAAGGAGGAAAAACATAGTAATGAAGCATCATTGCATTTTCTCTGTGCCTATATTCTTCAGCAGAATTGATTTTGACCCAGTACATCACAGTTAAATATGCTTACATTTCAACAGAAGAGACAGTTATTCACTCATCAATAGAAGATGGTTGACATCTTTAAATTATGTACTATAAAAAGGAGCCTTAAATGTACATTGGTGCAGTATTTGAGGGCAATTTTATTCTCTCTACTTACAAAGATAACATAGGAGAAAATACTGGGGTGTAGCACATGGTACTCTAGAGTTCTCCCAAGAAAATACCTTTAGAAGTGTATTACTCTTAGATTTAACTTGTTTCCAGAAAACACTGAGAAATTTAATTTCCAACTCACATGCATTTGCATGACATTTTTGAATATCTTATGCTGTGACATTTTATAGTGATCGGTTAAAATCTATTTCAAATAATCATTACTATTTTCATATGTTTTGTCTGAAAAGCTGAGAAAACATTTTGTATCTTTTTCATTTGATTTTTCTTTATCTTTCTAAGCTCTTTTGTCTAGGCAGGAATATAAAGACTCCAGAGTCTGATAGGACATTATTGGAGATATGACCTTGGAAGTACATTTCAACCTTGATATAAGGCTCATTACACTGCAGTGTAACCTGAGGGTTTGATATTTATGAATATTGGGAAATTGTACAGCAGTAGAAATGATTGCATATGAATGCCTTTGCCTCATCTTTGCATATAGTGAGTAGCTCAGGAATGAAGTATTAACTAATTAATCCTAGAGTGGTACCTTCCAGTCCAAGTTGCATAATCTATGCTTTGATGTTAAACTGGAAAGTAATGCATTCTCAAGCAGTGAACCTGTTTCAGGAATAGACAGCTATGTGAATTATTGTGGCATCTTTGCTAAGATACTGAAAATATTTTGTCTGCCTGAAAATGACTAGTTATCACACTCTTTTCGTTAAAAAAATATCTTTGTTTTTGGAGGGAGAGGTAAATCCCAGGAGAAACTTCGGAAAACTATGGCTGCAATCCCACACTTTTAAATCTGAGTGTGTATCACAGTATTCAGTAGAACTTCCTTCTGAGCAAATATATGTAACGTTTGGGCTATTTGACTGCAAAACCAGATATATTTATGTAGTAGTACATCCCCAAAGAAATCAGGAGGAGTTCCTCTGAGCAAAGATACATTAGGTTGAACTGCATTCTAGATTGTCTGAAAATTTAGGTGTAACATTGCTAGACTGAATGCTGCATCTTTTGAAATGACATTAAAACATAGGGTGGCAATTAAGTTGCTGACAAGTTACTTGCTAAATCTGAAATGTTACTAACCTCAAGAGGACTTACTTTTAGGGTCTGTGTTTGTGTGCATGTGTACACATACACACACAGACACACAGAGTCACATACATAGATTGCCAGGTGCTCTTTGAGATTTGTGTCAACAAGTTTCAATAGGTTAAAAGTGGAGGTTTGGTGTCCTTGATGCATTAACAGCAGATTGAGGAGGGATACAACTTGCATGCTGGGTGAACATTTCCATTGGTGTAGTGTGCTATTTATGAATGTGTATGAGAGGGGAAAAAAATCCCAATTTGGTCCCAGTTCTAATGTAAAAGCACTAGGTGGCCTTAGCAAGCTACATTCTATCTCTCCTGACTTTTTACCTGGAAATTATATTGTATCTTATTTATTTTCCTGTAGTATGTATTGAAATAACGTCTAATATGTTTTGAACAGGTAAAATATCTGAACTGTTATTGTAAAGATTGACAATTGTGTGATAAGACCTGTCATTGTATTGTTAGTCATAATTTGATAAAATATAGTATGATATTTAATGTTTACTCACTGCATTAAAAAGTGATATGATGATTAACCATATCACATTTGCTATTGCTCCAGAACAAAACAAAACGAAACAGAAAAAAACTAAAATCACTGATGGAATATTGCTTTTTTTGGACATTTAAAAAATTAATCATATTTATAATTAAAATAATATTCATTATGACTAAAATAAGTAAAATTGACAGTGGGTTAACTTAGAATAAATCAAATAAATGGGCTTCAGAATATGGACAATATTTTTTAAAATATTCTTTTTATACTCATTTTAATCATTCTGCATTTTTATAATCTAATTTATCTCACAATCTTAATCTAACAATTAATCATTCCATGTAGTAATTATTAAATTAAATTTCTCCACACTACTTGCCTTTATGTTTGTATGGCTTCAACATAGATACGTATCACCTGCATTTCTGAAAACTAGGGATTTTAGTTTTACTTCAAATCAGGATCAAATTTGGTTACGCATTGTGCTTTAGGGGAACCAGTATGTTTGCTGAAGTCAGGTGCATGAGGAGAAGGAGGCAGAAGGACAAGCCTTCAGGTACATAAGTCTGTCATATCAAGATTGTGACAATTGAATCAAGTTGGCAAGTCTTAAAGTCATTATTGTTGACTAGACTTGTGTATGATTGTGTTGTTAATGTCATGGCTGGAAGATAGACATTATTTATGCTGCAGAAAAATAAGATCTGAAAATTGGTAGTTACTGCTTGTAAGATATCAGCTATATATGAAAGAGCTTTTATATATATACAAATCATTCAATGTTGTATCAGGATGCTGGTTATTTTTATCTGAAGTTTAAGACTATCTCAATCTTTCCCATCCCCTTAAAAAAATTAAATAGAAAAAATCAGCTATTTCCTTTACAAATACTTCACAAATCTTTTTCCAGGTTTATTATTTTGGGGGAAAAAATACTATGCAGTACGAAAACCAACTGTAGGAAGAGAGACAATTCCATTCTGAGTAGCTTTTAAACAATGGCAAGGCATTGTGATTTGCTTTGAAAGTGGTAAAATAAGTGCAGAAGAGGCTGGCTTAACTTACTGGTGCAGTGAAAGGACTAGGTGCTGGGGGCAGGGATAGCAACTGTATTGGCAGCCTCAGAACAAGATAGTTTCACTGGCTTGTTGTAATGCAGTAAAATTGGCAAGGACCGTGTCACCCAACTTTTTTTACTCTGTATTTAAGAGCTAACAAATTGTCTTGGCATTTATATAACATTCAATATTACTCAGAATCCTTATTTATATTTGCAGTTTGAATTGGCATTGCATATCCTCCTGTCAATTTACTTTCTATGAAAAGTAAAAAAGATCTGTCCCAAGATGTCTCAATAGGTAATGGCTAAATACAGTTTTATCTAAGCTTTTGATAAATTCTGGCCAATATCTTTCAAACTGTAATGAAAGATATGAAAAATGTATCCTCAAAAGCACTAGAAATTGTGGTTTCCTGATTTTTACTCTGTTCAGAAATGGTTAATGCACAGGTAACCTGTCTTACATGCTGCTCTCTCCAGAGGGGGGAAGAACTTCATATTTTTGAAGCATTCAGAAATATACATAGGAGCCTGGCATTTATAACTTTACAAAAGAATGGAATAGGACATTGAGGTCTGTAATTTCTGTTCAGACTAAAGAGATATATAGATTCAAATTCCTCCTAGGCCATATACTAATTGAACTAATATTCATACTTGTTTCACAAAATAAGTTACATCCTACAGTAATTAGGCTCAGCATGATGCTGAAACAATGATAGTAGATTAATCTGTGATGTAAGTGAACTAATTCAGCATTTTTATTTATGTTTCTCTTTATTTACATTGTCACTACTGTACAGTTGGGTGTATGTGGGGATGGGTATTAATTTATGATTCTGGCATACAAGTATTGAGCCAGGAGGCTGGAAAGACTGCAATGGAGGATTCCTTTAGCTGCAGTATCTCCAGTGCTTTCAGCTCTACTTTTACTTGAGGGCGACTTGAAGAGGCTCCAGTTGAGGCTTCAGATTTTTTCCCCCATACATGAGATAAAGAAATTAGTGGCCATTCATAGTGAAATTCATTTCATTTATTTGTTAAAATTATTTGCTGCCTATCTCACCGAGGAGCTACTTTAGACAGCTTACAATAATAAAATAAATAAAATATAATAATAAAAAGAGAGAAAATGAAAGGATCTAAACAGAATAGAAATAAAATTACAGAACAATAAAATAAACAGTGTAAAAGGAACACAACAAAAATATATCAATACGATAATCAAAAAGATGGATGGCTGAGGACCAAATCAAGGAGCGGGTGTAGAACTTCCCCATTTCCCTAACCAGATCTTCAGACTCTTGTGGAAGGATGGTAGAGGCAGATCTTTACCTTAGAAGGTAAGATCTTCCAAAGGGTAGCAGGCTGCAGCAGGCTGTTCTAGATCCCAATAGTTGATATTCTTTGACCAACAAGATCCGATGTAAGCCCTCTCTGCTGGCCTTAGTAGGATGGGCTTGTCCTAGCAGGATGAGGTGGTTCATCAGGTAGTCTGGACATATGTCATTAAGGTCATAACCAACACCTTGAACTGTGCTTGAAAACACACTGGTAGCCAGTGAAGCTCACAGAGCAGAGGTGTAATATGGATAATCCTAGGGGCCCCAAAGACTGCTCTCACTGCCACACTTTGTACCAGCAAAAGCTTCCAAATAGATTTCAAGGATAGCCCCATGTAGAGTACATTCCAATAGTCCAGACAAGAGATGACCAGGCTTGAGTAACTGAGCATAGGGAGATATGATCCAGGAAAAGTTGCAGCTGGTGCACAAACCAGAGCTTTGCAAAAGCTCTCCTAGTCATGCTTACCACCTGCTCTTTGAGCAGAAGACAAGAATCAAGGAGAACTCCTAGAGCGTGAATTGAGTCTGAAAGGCATAGTAAAACCCTGTTCAGAACTAAGGATGATAAACACTCAGATCTTGAGTGACCCATGCACCCCAAACCACTCCATCTTGCAGGGATTCAGTCTAAGTCTGTTGTCCTCCATCCAGAGTCCTACAGCCTCTAGGCATTGCAAGAGGGCAGAGACAGCCATATTTAAAAGATGTAGAGTCTCAACCCATGGTGATGGACGATTTCACCCAACAGGTTCATATAGATGTTAAATAAGAGAGGAGATAGTACTGAGGTCTGTGGGACACCACAAGCGAGAGGGCCAAGGCTGGAAGTCTCACTCCATATCAGTTCCAGTTGGGACTGGCCTTGGAGGAAGGAGCTGAATCAGCTCAAAACTGTGCCATACCCAACTTGCACAGCAGTTTAAAAGGATACCATGGTTAATGATATCAAAGGCTGCTGAGAGGTCAAGGAGAGCAAGAATGGTTGCATTACCCCATCCTCCTCCCATCAAAAATCTTCCATGACTGTGACCAAAGCTGTCTCTGTCCCTTAGCCAGGCCTGAATTATAACTGAAAGACATCTAGGAAATCTGTTTAATCCAGGATCCCCTGGAGTTGATAAGCAACCACCTTGTTCACCATCTTACCAGAAGAGGAAAGGTGGGAGACTGGATGGAAGTAGTCCAGGCAGGTGTAGTTGAATGATGGTCTTTTATGGAGAGAACAAACCAGGGCCTCCTGAAAAGGTCCTGGGAATATCTCCTCTTGCAGGTGAGGAATTTATCACTGCATGATCCCAACTGGTGGTCGCTGTCCTGGAGGCTTTCACCAGCCAGGAAGGACAAGGTTCTAATTGACAGGTAGTTGCATTGACAGTGCAGAGGACCCTGTCCACTACCTTAGGTCAAACAGGATCCCAATTTATTGGACAATAAACTTTCTAGGCATCTCAGAAGGACCAGCACCATTCAAAAGTTCTAACTGGGAACACATTTGAGAGATTTTATCCTACAGGTATTCAGCAAATTCTTTCAAATTCAAATGCACAAATTTCAAACACACAGGTGTTCAACAAATTCAACAAAGGAAGAAATGTCTGTATTGTTGCATTTTTGGCTATGCCTTATGCGACGGGTGTCAAACTTGTCATGTCATGTGACATGTCGCGATGTATCATGACTTTTTTTTGCATTGCCAGAGCCGGGGGGGGGGCGTGGCCTCTGCATGATGCACCCAGTCCACAGGCCGGCAGTTTGACAGCCCTGCCTTAAGCCATTGTTTACATTAAGCCTGGCTTGGGGTGACTTGCATGTGTATCCACAAAGTCCTGGTAAGGATTAAGATAGGGTGAAATTATGGCACTATCCGGAAGTTTTTAGTTAAAGATTAGGCTTAGTGTAATTCCCACATTTTAGGTGTCAGATTTATTTTTTCTTCACTATTTTTCTTGCAGCTTTGAAATGGCCTGTGCTAGTTATCATTGCCTCCACATGCTGTATCTTGCCTGCTATGTTCAAATTGACTTTTTCCTTTCTTTCAAGTTTCATATTAGTTTTTCTCCGATTCTTTTATCTTGTCTGGAAAACATTGCAAAGGGCGAAGGGTGGAGAAAGTATGAGAATTTATTTGTTTGGTGTTTGTATATTATGTGTACAGTTCACTTGTTTTCAATTCAGGATATCAGGATATTTTGGAAGACTGCATATGTGGTTGTAGCAATAGAAGCTCTTTCTCCACCCCAAACCTCTTGAAATTATAATGAGGGTTGTGGGGAAAAGCAGAAGCAGAAAGATTATTTTTCAGAAATTCTTGACCTTAGCTTGGTTTACTTCAGATTGGATGAGCGCCAGTTGTATTTAATATTTATCACCATTAGGTACAGATTTCATGATTTCCCTCCTCAGAAAGTACAGTTCTCTAGAAATAAAATCCACAAGACAAAAATTCACAATATCGTACTTAATTCCAGATTTTTTTAATGTATATACAACATTTTTTAGCATGAGGATGCTCTGCAATACAATACAGTAGTGGAAAAGAATGGAGTGGAGTGTAGTTTGCCTGGCTGACTTTTGGCAAAGGGGAGAATTTGTTTCCTGGTTTCAGTTCACAGGACAGAAGATGATGTGTGAATTTTAAGGTTTAAGAAGTGTAACAGCTGCAAATCAGGGTCCCATCTGCTGCTCCATCTGGCTTACAACTATGGCCGGAGTTGCTTCTGAAAGCACTCAAGTAGCAGATAAAAGCAATGGCTGAAATAGCTTTTTTGTCTCTCTTAATGGGATATTAATTTTGTCTTCATTCCTCTTCTTCTGTTGGGTTACCTTTTCATACGTGGTGTCCAAATCCCTTTCTGAGCCCAACTTGTTCTTATTTGTGGTTTTTATTTGTGTGAACAGCACTTTATTTTGTTGTGAGTTACACAATAACAATAAAGATATTCTATTCTATTAATAAGCAGGAAGATAATGGCTGGAAAAGGCCACTTTCACTCTTTTCATCCAGATTAAGCAGGAGAAGGAATGGGGGATATTCCCCCTCCCCTTTTTAAAGCAAAGAGAACACTCTTTGAAGCCTCACTGTAGCTCCACCTTTAGTTTGAGCTCTTTTTTTTCTGTGCTAAATCTGCCCTGCAAGGAGGCACACAGTGGCTCAGCTGTAGTCTCTAGTGATTACATGAATAATTCATTGAAATTATTTTTATGTTAAAACTAAATTCTAATTTTATTGCACATAGACAGCTTGAAAAATGCTTTTGGCAGTAGCTGCAGTCTTGAGATTTCTCTAACCTCGATAACTCAGTGCCATCTACAGAGTTAGTTACTTCGTTTGCTCCTTCCAAATCTTTTAATATGTCTCTGAGTTTAGTGCAACAATGAGCAGAGTCACAGTGGACAATTAAAACTATGTATTTGTCATATTGGACATAATTTGGGTTATGGTCTCTTTTGACAACCCATTCTATTTTTATCATGTCCATCCAAAAGGGAGAGTATAAGAGTATTTTTTTCATTTGCTCAAAAATGTGAAATTGGAACTGTAACACGTTAATTTTGTGGACCTGTTCTCTTTTTGCACAATACAAAATCAGAAAGCAATTGTTTCTAATGGGGAAGAATGAGAAATTATTTATAGATGTTCAATATTCTATAGCATCAAAAGACCACCAGCTAGTAAAACTCCAAAATATAAGCTTCGCAACTACTGCTTTCAATTGGCTTTATGGTCTTTCATGCAGCATGTTTTGTTTTCTTTAGAAAAGAATTACAGTGATGCACTCTGCATGTTCTAAAAATATTCTTATTGATGTTGATAATAGCATATGCTTTCAGTATTCAAAATGTCCACTATAAATTCTCAGTGAAACATTATTTTCTTCCAGCCCTTTGTTTGTCCAGGGAGTTGTATGTAGTTTGTTTTGTCATACATGCAGCTTTGCCTATACTTAACATTGTTATTATAACAATGCAATAGTAAAAACAACTGCTGCATTTTGTGTGTGTTAAGATAAGAACTAAAACCAATCAAACTGAATGCTGGAATAATATCTGTCTTAGGCTGAAATTTCATGGATATATAGGTACATTTATGGAGTAGTTCTGTTTATATGATAATAAGCTCCATTCAGATAAAGTCTATTTGGGATAGTGGCAAAGGCATCAGTCTAGAAATCAGGAAAGTGTTCCATCTTAGGTATAAAGCCAACCAGATGACCTTGGGCCAATCCTTCTTTCTCAGCCCTAGAAGAAGGCAATTACAAATCACTCACAACACTCTTACCAAGAAAACTACAGGAAATCATTCAGGCAGTGGTCAGGAGTCAACACTGAATCAAGGGAAACACAATCAGTAACATTTCCTTCTGATTTGATTTGTAGAGGATTGCATTCTTAATTATATTTTGATGTTCATCACTTAACTTTGTTTTCCAGACATAAGGTGGTAAAAAAGTACATGAGTATTATACAATTCTAATTGTTATATAGGAGAACTGGTATATGGAATTACTGACATTTGTCTATGGCAATTTATTTATTTATTTATTTTATTTATTTTATTTGAGAAGAAACTGATGTTTCTAAGATGGTTTCCATAATTGGACAAAAGAGATTTCACACATAAACTAGTAAAATAATCTTACCAATATGGTGATATGTTGATTTTATGAGTTGTATTCTAAATTGCATTTTGTCCTATGAAAGGTTGGAAAAAGGTTGGAAAAAGGTTGACAAAATTATCCTCTGACATAATAAGTAAGCATTTATTCCCTTTTTAAAATATTGTAATATTACTATTTAAATAAAAAATAGAGCAACTTAACTTAGTTACTTAATTCATTTGGATTTTCAGAATACATAAAACTATATACTGTAAGCTAACAAAATAAGCAAACTCTAAAGTAGCAAAGATAACCAAGAACTAATCAGTCATACTGTGTGAGTATACCTGATATATTGACATATTGGTTGAAGAATTCAGAGTGGAGCTATTAGTTAGAAATGTTAAATATCATAGAGAAAATAATTCATATCCAAAGGGTCTTTTGGTTTTACGCTTCCCACAAGTAGCGAATAGTTCCTCAGTGCTCATTGACTTGCTTACAACAGTTCCTTTAGTGACTGTTTAATGTTACAACGGCATGAAAAAAGTGACTGTAGCATCCCCATAGTCACCTGATTAAAATTCAGTGCTTGACAACTAACTCAAATTTAGGTCAGGTGATTCCATTTTGCAACCTTTTGACAAGCAAAGTCAATGGGAAAGCCAGATTCACTTAATAACTGCATTACTAACTTATCAACGGCAGTGATTCACTTAACAGATATGGCAAGAAAGGTTGTAAATGGGGCAAAATTACTAATTAATTACTAATTACTAGATCACTAATAGCATTTTACATTAAGTTGCATCAATGGTGATTTGTGGGACAACCAAGCTATTTAAGAAAAATATCATTATATGTGTGAGTCTACATTTCTATGTTTCCTAATACAAATATCATTCCTTTATAAGTTTAATAATAACTTTAATAAGAGTAATAAGACAAAAGGTGATTTTTACATTTTTACATTTTTTTCCAGAGGTATCTAGGCATTAGGATTTTTTTTAAAAAAAGATTTAGCATTGTGGCAGTTCTAAGCCTTAGGTTGTCTTTACAATCTTAAACCTGTATCTAGAGAAATCTTAGGAAAGTCTTCCCATAAGAAACTAAAGTCAGAAACATAGTAAAAAAATAATAATCCTAGGTTGGTAGGGAGAGACTGAAGCTTAAAGTAAGTGATAGGGAACTTGTGGTCTTATTGATGTTGCTAAATTGCAACTCTTATCAGTTCCAAACAAAATACCTGGGGATAAAGCATCTGGGATTCTGGAAAAGGTTGAGGCCAAGAGAAGAAGGGGACGACAGAGAATGAGGTGGCTGGATGGAGTCACTGAAGCAGTAGGCGTGAGCCTAAATGGACTCCAGAAGATGGTAGAGGACAGGGAGGCCTGGAGGAACGCTTTCTATGGGGTTGCGATGGGTCGGACATGACTTCGCAATTAACAACAACAACAAAAGCGTCTGGGATTTATAGTTCAGTACCATATACATCTCCACCCCTTTTGAGATAATTACAGCATACAGTATGAGCTCAAGTTTATTTTATCATTGTGTTCTTGAAATCCAGTTATCATACTAGATTTCATAAAAAGGACTTGCGTTACTGTCATATAGAAAAAAGCTGTCTAACTTCCTTCAAACATTGATAAAAAGTCATTTTATCAGTTTTCATTTCTTTTCTATACTGTTTTCTAATCTATTTAAAGGGCGAGATTATGGCCATCTCTTACATCCGATGTATTATGCAAGTTATATTCAGTGAAGTTAGTAGCTCTTCACAATACAGTAAGCTGTAACTGCAGCAAGTTGAAAACTTTTATATGCTAGCTAAATCACATACTTATATGTATATTTGAAGGTAATTTTCAAGCACAGTTTGTGATATTTCCATGAGAATAGGATTGAGATTGCAAAAAATATTACAGTGAAATTGTCAAATTTTGTTATAAAAATGTAGACAGTGATGTATTTGATATCAACTATAGTTTGTCAAATAGAAAGAAACGAAGTTAGTTTACAATTTAGAAATTGTACATAATGAAGTTTGAATATCTGTTATGGTATGTGACACAGCAAATAATATTATTGACTTGATACATATTAAACATTGCTGTTTTAATTTCCTAGAGCAGGGGTCTTCAAACTTGGCCCTTTTACGACTTGTGGACTTCAACTCCCAGAATTCCTCAGCTAGCATGCCTGGCTGAGGAATTCTGGGAGCTGAAGTCCACAAGTCGTAAAAGGGCCAGGTTTGAAGACCCCCGTCCTAGAGCAATGTTAAGTGATATTATGTTGAGAATTAAAATAGTAGTAAAATAGTGGTAAATTAAATTAAAATAGTGGTACCCTGATTCAGTGTAGCTTTCTGGGAGAGGTTGAATCAATATCTGTGTACTTACGGGAAATCAGTAAGAATGTGAAACTGCTCTGTGCAGACTTATATAGGAACCATATAAATACAAGGATATTTCTGTCCGCCTCCTATAATACTAAACATCTTTCTATTCATGCCATTTGCCAATATCTCTTCTTTTTCCTTCTTATGTAAAGTTTTATAATGCCAGATTATATTTACGAATATATGTTTACAAATTCATAAGATGTCAATTTGCCAGCTAATTTTCTAATTGAAATGCAATTAGAATTTGGATTCTGGCAGTATATAAAGGTGAGAAATAAATTAAGTAAGTAAATAAAATAAATGCCCTCTCTTAGAAATCAACTTTAGAAAGATACTTACTCAACTGCTCAGTTAATATTTTGTCACATTTTTATTATTATTTTGCACATTTTGTACATTTATATATTGGTTTGTTCAAGTTCAGGCCATAGTCACAGCAGGGTAGATGGTGGGGAATTACGTTCCTCTTCTCTTTATAAGAATAAGAAATAAGAGGGATTTCTAACAGAGACCAGTCTCAATAATTCATTGGAATGAAAATATATAATACATATTTTTATATTTGTATTATGTTTTTAATGCTATATATAACAGCACCGTGCCAGACATTTACTAAATTCAAATACCAAAACATGACATTGTTTAAACTTTGTTATTTGTTAAATTTGCATACATATTTAAAATAAATAAAAATAAAAAATTGTTTAGCCATTACTCAAGTTTATAAGCCCAAAGGGATGGATTTGCAAGAACATCTCTGACAAAAACCAAGCAACACTGCAGGTAGGCATGGTGGGTGAATTAATATGTATTAGGTTTTTCAGAAAAATATTTTTCTTTCTATGTTCACTACCTAGCACATACACTTTATAGTATCTTTCAGCAAAAATAAATAAGCATAAGGAGCAACTTTATACTAAGTTCAGAGAGGTCCAACTGGTGCAACAATTTCAAATGTTAAAGCTTCTTATATTCCAGAACCTGGCCTCTGTACTGATCTTGTGAGTTACTATGGCCTTTCCTATATAATTATATATGCTACTTAGTTTTAAAAAGTGCCATAGTTCCTTTTGTTTTCAGATGTCACACCTGGGAATACCTGGGGAGTTTTTAGCCTTGTATTTCACTGTTTCATGTAAATCACCAGAAGTGAGGTGAGACTTTTAAAAAAGGAAATTGTAAAATTTTACTGCTGCAGACTTTGTGTCAAGTGTTGAAGATTACAGCTGAGGTCAGAGCCCTCTTTGATTGTTAGTGGTCAGATATACAGCTAGAAAAATGCTTACAAGATTACTCAAAGCCTTTTGATCATCTGCTGCAGGAATCCCCAATGGAAAATTTCTACAGGGAGAAATGTTAATTGTAGTTCTAAGAAAATACGTAATAGGCCATCCCTGCTGAATAGTATTTCATAAGTGATTCCAAATGAAGTGTTGCAGAGGAAGAAAATCATAGCTTGAGGAGAGTGTTAGGTTTATATGTGGTATGAAGTGGGCTGAGAAAGATTTTAAAAGATGTAATGCAGTTTGATTTCTTCTGGGTTATATCCTAAAATATTATTGAAATGTAATGTTTTTAATAGGGGGTGCTGGACTAGAAGACCTCCAAAGTCCCTTCCAGCTCCATCCTATCCTATCCTATCCTATCCTATCCTATCCTATCCTATCCTATCCTATCCTATCCTATCCTATCCTATCCTATCCTATCCTATCCTATCCTACCCTACCCTACCCTACCCTACCCTACCCTACCCTACCCTACCCTACCCTATTCTCTTCTTTTACATTACATTACATTACATTACATTACATTACATTACATTACATTACATATAGACCTCAGGTTATGATAGCACTTGGGAACAGAATTTCCATTTCTAATTTCCATTCCACCATGTGACAGCTTAGCAGCAGCAATTCTGGCAGTCCTAGTTGCCTTTGTAACTCAAGGACTGTGCATGTTGTTAAGTGAGGACTATACATCATTGTGACTTCTGATTTCCTGCTGGTTTCCCCATTGATTTTGCTTCTGGGAAGCTGGCAGAAAATGTTGGAAATTATGATCATGTGACCTTGGCTTGCTGTGACATATTTGTGATAATGTGACCGTGGGGATGCTGCAAGTTCAGTGCCATCATAACTTTGAACAGTCACTGAAAAAGTGTCATAACAGAAGAATTACTTTCTATTTTTAAGATTTTGTTTAGTTTCTAAGATGATATAGTGCAGGAGGAAGCTATATACATAACTGTATTTTGTAATTAAAACAATAATCACAGTATTGCTGCTAATAACAACCACTATTCCAGGTTATTTTAATATTTTGTTTAGAGTCTAAAATGGCACAGTGCAAGAAGAAGATATATACACAATTAGATTTTGTAATTAAAACAATAATCGCAGTATTGTTGCTGGTAACAATTTTATTCCAGGTTATTTGTTCATTTATTTGTTCATTATTTTTAAATGATTTTGTACTAAATTTATATAATTTATACAAAATAGGCAAATGGAGCAACATATTTTTTTCTTTTAATCATATCTTAATAAAACTTTTGAAAACTAATAAAAGTAATACTGCATAGTAATTATGATGCAACTGTGCTGCCAAATCATTTCCCATAGGATGTTTTCTAGTTCTGTCGCAATCATTGCAAATCAAAAAGAAAGTACAATATGATAAAAGGGAAAAATAAAGTGTGAAGCAGTGGTGTCAGATCCCTATTCAATCATTGAACCATTTATTTTCTCTCCATCTCAAATGATTCACTGACTTGAATCTTAGTGCAGGTCAAAAGTGGCAACTTGTTTTAGCTTGAAGAATGCAGGATATCACCGAAATGGAAAAAATTGATTGGTTTTCAAGAATTTATTTACTCATTTTTGAAATAGCCCTAGAACTGCCCGTATTGGAAATGTAACTCTGGGCAGCTTACAAAACAGTAAACACCTTCCCACCCTAACAATCAGAATGAAAACTAAAAAAAAGTTTAAAAATCCGTCTTGGAATGAAGGGGTAGGACTCTACCACAGATCCATGGATCTTATTGGGCTCCACACTGACTCTACCCTAAAAGTTGCAGGAGCAGCCATGTTGTGATTCCTCACCAGCCAGTGGATCCGGCAGCTGAGTCTGAGGAATCAGATGAGGAGGAGGGGCCTGGAGTGACATCAGAGTCAGAGGAAGGCTCTGAGGAGCTCCAAGACTTACAGTCTGATGAGCCCAGCCCCTCTACTCATGCTCAGGCTGAGATACAGCTGTGCTGGGAGTCTGAGTTGGATAGTGATGACAGTGATGGGAAATATTCAGGATGCATGAAAACACCAGCAAGAAAAGAGAGTAGGGCGGCTCCAAAAGCAAAGGAGAAGGCATTAGGAAGCCATGCCTTGGCTGAATAATAAAAGGGAAGGTGTGGAAGGGGCTGGTTATCGAAGGCAACCGTTCGTGTTGAGGATCCAGTTTCTGTGAACTGTATTTGCTTGCCTTGGACATTAACTCAGGTCTGTGAATAATAAAAGGGGTTGATTTTTCTTGCAGTTCCTGCCTGCTTGTTGGAAGAGGGGTTTCTCCTTGTGAGCATAACAAGGACTCACATAGGCTAGGACAGAAGAAGCCAGTTCTTCAAGACTTTTCAGAAGGAGTATAGAGGCCTGCTGCATCTCTAGGCAAAAAGTCTTCCACATGGCAGTGGTCACCACAGAGGAAGCATGCTTTCCAGGGACTGGAAACATTTATGGAAAGGTCCTGGAACAGTTCTGCTTATCTGATGTAGTAGGATGGGCAAATGCCCTCAAGAGAGACAGGCTCACAAATAATTCCTCTGTTTTTTTAGCTTAAATTGTGATGTGCATGGTCAAAATTTATACTTTAGAAAAAAAGATGCTTAATATTTTAATTTTTTTTCATTTTGGGAAATTTCAATAACATGATTGCAATTCATTCTGGGGAGGGTGTGTTTAAATTTGCAAGTAAAGAAAGTCAAGCTTGTCTCATGAAAGCTTTTGTAACAACAATTATGCCATCAAAATATAGATATTTTGTGATCTAATTTTAATGATGGAGTGTTGGCATCTTTCATGGGAGAAAGCAAGATTTCATCCCTGCATGTTATAAGAATAAAATGAAGTGAAACATCGATATTCATTGCTTTAAGCTGTCAGAATGTAAACGCAATGAAGAAATAAACCCTTCATTATAAAGGATGAGTTGGTTTGTCAAAAGCATAGAAGCCTAGTTTGTTTGTAAATGATCCTAAAACTTTGCTGGGAAGTACAGCAGTGGTGGGATTCACTCCCAGAATACCGGTTCCTGGGAACCGGTAGCTAATTTATTGTTGACAGGGCCCAGAATGCACTTCTGGAAGCGGCATCCACACAGAGAACCGGTTGTTCACATATGAGAATCCCACCATTGAAGTACAGGTATGCAAAGCTAAGTGCCTGTGCATTTCAGTGCATGTGGAAATAGCTGGAAGCAGCTTCTTAACCAGTTATACAAGCCTAGAAAAAAAAATGTAGTTGCTCTAGTGGTTCAAAGAGAGTTGCTTTATTAAGTGTTTGCAAATCTATTTGAATAGATTTAGCAGTCACAAATAGATTATAGTCTAATAATGATAACAGCGCATGAGAAAATAGAAGTAAAATGACAATTCTCTTGATAGAGGAAACTATAAAGTGGGATTCTATAAGGAACTGTGGTAGTAGAACATTGCTTGGTTAATGACCTACATTACAAATGAAGTATAAAGTGGTAAACAGAAAGATTTTGTAAAGAGCTCCAAAACAATCTCTTTAAAATGGATAATCATATTTACAGAATTTGTCATGTTGCTTTTAATAGTAAAATTATCCCTAGGAAGTTAGAGCTTATACACAATAAATAACCAATAAAATATGTAATACTCAGATTTAGTGCAGTATCCCTAATTCATTCCGCTTTGACCAATAGTAACATGATTGGAGAAAAGGCTTTATCAAAATAAAAGTTTCAACTTGCCAAAAATAGAGCCAAGTGGACTTTTAATTTTTATTGAGAATGCATTTTAGAGTTGAAATATTTTAGAGTTGAACTTCTATAATAGGTTTTAGGGTGTGGTAAATTCTGGATCTCAAATTTTGGCAGTAGAGTGTGATACAGGGGGATACATTCATTTAGATAATTGCATTTGGGGTTTTAACTATTAAAAATCTAAACTGAGATTGATGGAAGATAAAATAACAACAACAATAATAATAATAAGTTGGAAGGGACCTTGGAGGTCATCTAGTCCAACCCCCTGCTCAGGCAGTAAACCCTATACCATTTCAGACAAATGGCTGTACAGTTTCTTCTTAAAAACCTCCAGTGTTGGAGCATTCATAGCTTCTGGAGGCAGGTTGTTCCACTGATTAATTGTTCTAACTGTCAGGAAGTTTCTCCATAGTTATAGGTTGCTTCTCTCCTTGATTAGTTTCCATCCATTGTTTCTTGTCCTGTCTTTGGGCACTTTGGTGAATAGCTTGCCTCCCTCTTCTTTGTGGCAGCCCCTGAAATATTAGAACACTGCTATCATGTCACCCATCGTCCTTTTCTTCATTAGACTAGACATTCCCAGTTCCAGCAACCGTTCCTTATATGTTTTAGCCTCCAGTCTCCTGATCATCTTTGCTGCTGTTCTCTGTACTCTTTTTAGAGTCTCAACATCTTTCTTACATTGTGGTGACCAAAACTGGATGCAGTATTCCAAGTGTGGCCTTACCAAGGCATTGTAAAGTGGTATTAACATTTCATGTGATCTTGATTCTATCCCTCTGTTAATGCAGCCTAGCACTGTGTTAGCTTTTTTGTCAGCTGCAGCACACTGCTGGCTTATATTTAAATGATTGTCCACTAGGACTTCAAGATCTCTCTCACAGTTGCTACTATTGAGCAAGATACATACTATACCTGTGCATTTGGTTTTTCTTGCCTAAATGTAGAACCTTACTTTTTTCACCATTGAATTTCATTTTATTAGATAACACCCAATGTTCAAATCCTTCTGTATCTTAAGCCTATCTTCTGGAGTGTTGGCTATTCTTGCCAGCTTAGTGTTGTCTGGAAATTTGATGAGTTCCCCATCTATCCCCTCATCCAAATCATTGATGAAGATGTTGAAGAGCACTGGACCCAGAACAGAACCCTGGGCACCCCACTACACACTTCCCTCCCTGTAGATGTGGTTCCATTGAGGACCACATGCTGAGTATGGCCAGTCAGCCAGCTAGGAATCCATCTGGTGGTGATGCTGTCTGTTAAATAGCGGGTTCTTTGGCGCAGGAATGAAGACATGAAGTACAAGGTAACTCATAGTTTATTTTGTGCAGAAACTGTACTGGGGAAAAGGCTGCAACTAGCCGCAATATATAGTATAGCCCCTAGGTGGCAGCCAATAGGTTTGAATCAACCATTGCCGCCTGGAGATAGCCAATTGCAGCACAGGAGACTTGTAGTCTGGGTTGCTGGAGAGCCATTAGCTGCTCCAGCAACCCACGTAGTATTCTTTAAGAGCCCAGTACATAACACCCCTCCCCTCTTAGACCAGACCATAATAACACCAATTAGTCTCAACAATTGGCAAGACTCATTATCCAAACACACTAAAATAAAAGTGATAATAATAAAAGTAAAAAAAACAACCAATGTAGGTTACAATGTTAGTAAACAACGTCTCAATGAATAGGCTTCAAAAATGGCACTATTAGACAGTTACATCATAGCACTAGGTTCTGTAGTGTAGTAGCAACAGGTATTACAACAATATATAGCTCTTTATTTTACAACGTAATCTGCAAGATATGAAGGAGGCTTGTGTGCCCTAGAGGAACGTCTTAGAGTTTCCATCACTTTGTGGTCTACCAGCTTACCCAGTGGGCTGGGTAGACTTGTGTCCCTTTGTGCTCCTGAGTCAAGGGGATTTGATGCACTCTGGCTGGACTCTGCAGGTTGGCCCACCCCAGAGTCAGACTGTTTGGCAGAGTAGGCACAGCGGCTGCTGAAGTTCGGTTGGCTTGCTCCTTCAGGGGACGGGAAAAGTTTCTCGGCCAAATCAAAGGTTGCTGGGCTGCACATGCATAGTAGTACTGTGGCCTTCAGTTGTTCTTCCACGATCTGATTGGCCCGGAGGTAGTTTTCTACTTGTGATAGATATGATGGCCATTCCTCTGGGTGTTTCACATCGAATTCTCGCAGTTTTCCGACCTTCGGCATTCTTTTGCTGGTTCCTGCGTTCTTCCGGATCTTGCTTCCAGGCTCAGGGAATGAGTCCACTGAGCACGAGGTCACTAGCATAGCTTGCGCTGCCTTTCTGTCATAGACTTCAACTCTTAATCAGTGAAGCAGGATCCCACCTTCATCGCCACTGTTAAATAGCGGGTTCTTTGGTGCAGGAATGAAGGTGCGAAGCTGAGTACAAGGTAACTCATAGTTTATTTTGTGCAGAAACTGTACTGGGAAAAAGGCTGCAACTAGCCGCAATATATAGTCTAGCCCCTAGGTGGCAGCCAATAGGTTTGAATCAACCATTGCCACCTGGAGATAGCCAATTGCAGCACAGGAGACTTGTAGTCTGGGTTGCTGGAGAGCCGTTAGCTGCTCCAGCAACCCATGTGGTATTCTTTAAGAGCCCAGTACATAACACTGTCTAACCCACATATTTCTATCTTATCAAGTAGTAGGTTGTGGTCTACTTTATCAAATGCCTTACTGAAGTCCAAGTAAATTATATCCATAGCATTCCTCTGGTCCACTAATTTTGTCACCTGGTCAAATAAGAGCCTTGGTGGAGCAGTGGGCTAATGCCTCCTTAAGTAACACCAGCTGCCTGCAATTAGTGCAGATTCGCGTCCCACCAGGCTCAAGGTTGACTTAGCCTTCCATCCTTCTGAGGTAGATAAAATGAGGACCCAGATTGTTGGGGGCAATAAGCTGACTTTGTAATAATGCCGCTTGGGGTGTGTGTGAAAGCCCTAATAAGCAGGCATATACATAGAATGAAGGCTACTGCTAAGCTTGTAAGCTGCCCTGAGTCTTCAGAGAAGGGCGGGATATAAATGGAAATTAAATAAATAAATAAATAAATAAATAAATAAATAAATAAATAAATAAATAAATAAAAATAATGCAATAAGATTTGTCTGGCATGATCTGTTTTTGACAAACCCATGTTGGCTTTTGGTAATGACTTTCTTGTCCTCTAGGTGTTCGCTGATTTGTTGCTTGATTATCTTTTCCAAGATCTTCCCAGATATTGAGGTCAGGCTGATAGGCCTGTAGTTTCCTGGATCCATTTTTTTTTCTTTTTTGAATATAGGAACTACATCAGCTCTTATCCAGTCCTCTGGTAGTCCCCTAGTGCTCCAGATAGACAACACTTTAAGGACAAGGGTTACTTGGTCTTTATCTCGAATCTTTTGAACCCCTTGAGAATTATTTTTGCAATTATTATTTATGAAATTAATAATTTAATAATTATATGCCGCCTGAGTTTGCATTTGAGTTTGCACAAGCTGCAGCCTCCATATCACATTCAAGAACGTGTCCACGCATGCTTTGTTTGCACAACACACTGTAGTGAACGTAACTGTGATTTGCTCAATCCAGTTTTATGGGTTGCTCAGCATGCCAAACATATCTTATTACATAGAACTGTTTGTTATGTGAATATTGGTTAGCTTGTGGGTTGATTTGTTATTTGAGGTGTGAGAGCTAGAACTGGCAAGGCAGGAAACTTGTAGCATCAACAGCTTGGCATGAAAAATGAGGAGCAAATAGTCTTTTACAATGAAAAGATGGTTAAACAAATTCAGGATTTAAAATTTGACATATACAAATATACAGAGCTAGCATCTGCCAAATTTTTAAAAAGGAAGTAATTTATTTTACCCATGACCTTGATTTTTCTTTTGGGAGCTCAGGAATACCATTTGAGTTGCTAGAGAGAGAGGTGGGGGGAATAAATCTCCAGTGGTCTTGATGTAATACTTGACACAAAGTATGCCATAGGGTACATTACTCTTTAACTGGGAGCTCATCAGAGCATAAATAATTGTAGATTCTATATTCTTATGAATATAGCTGGAATGATTCATGTATTGAAACAAGTATCTTAAACCTTCAGTCATTACTAAGTGTTTTTGTGGTTGATACTGTTATTTAATTGAAAATATACCAACTTTATTACTGCAAGCCAAATAACATTCAGATCCAAGGGATTCTGGCCACTTTCCTGTCCCCACTACATTCTACTCTGGTAGCCTTGCTATAACCTTCTTATGTAAGAAAGTAATGTTATAGGAAGCTATGAATCATCATAGCTGATGCCTTTTCTTCACTGACCTTTCCTGTAAGATTTTGGCGAGACAGGAATCCTTTCTCCAATCTTAAATGATGAATGGGCAATCAAATATTGGACCAGCTGTAATGGTCTGCCCAGCTGAAAGGTTAACAGGCAAATCAGATCATGAGCAAATACCCTTGTATGTGTCAGAATTTCACTTTGACACAGTGTAGTGTTCATTCTTATATGCTGCTGATCGTCACAGAAAAAAGAAAATGTTGCTTGAGAATAGGCTCAGTATTACAAAACTGTATTAGATGGTACATATATAGAGACAAGAAACAAAGAATGCAGCTTTTGGGGTTAACATTCAAATCTTAGATTATATGCTAAATACTCAGTTTTAGACATTTAGTCCAAAGCAGTTTGTATGTATCTATCAGCTGTATAATTAGATCTCTTATGCCATTGAAGTTGACCTTCAAGGTCTTTTTAGTGGTGAAGGTGAATACAGATGGATAATATAATTAGAAAACTTCATGAGAACACTGAATAGCACAGGGGTCTTCAAACTTGGCAAATTTAAGACTTGTGGACTTTAAATTCCAGAATTCCTCAGCCAGCCAGGAATTCCTCAGCCAGCCAGCCAGCTGAGGAATTCTGGCAGTTGAAGTCCACAAGTCTTAAAGTTGCCAAGTTTGAAGACTCCGAAATAGCATATCACTTTAGAAAAATTAGACATAGTGCTTAGAAGCAATCAGATTTCAGTTCTGCTTTTCTCTCTGTGGGAGCAATCCCCATTGGTTCCAAGGGTATGCAAAGGGCTCTACTGTATGTTATTTATACAGAAAAGACATACCTGTACCCAGTGCTTTTTTTGTAAAAGAAAAAGGTGCCGGAACTCACACGTCATACAATCCGCCTTGCCTATCCTACAAGGTTCCATCCAAAAAAGGTGCCAGAACTCCGTTCTGAGCGTTCTATGACAAAAAAAGCCCTGCCTGTACCTCATTTAGGAAGAATCCTTTGGGAACTGACATTTATTCATTGGACATCTGTTTATATCAGTTGAATGATAATGAAAACAGTTTCTATTTTATATAACAATGTTATATGTTGAAATAAACAAATGTAAAGTTACACATAGATGTAAAGGCACATACTCTACCTCTACTCTGGCTTCAACAGATATACAGATTTTATTTTTGCATGTTAGTTTAACTGAACAATGAGTTAGAGTATATATTTGGAGACTTTGTTGGGGTCCTTGTTTTCCAAAGAATAGCATGAATAATGTTTTCTATTGTTCATTTTGTTTCTTTGAGCAAAGCAGCAGTTTAATCTGAGGATGGAAGGAAACATTTATGAGAATGAAGATAAAAGTTTCTTGGCAGCACAATTTGGTCAGCCACTTTTAAAAAAAATATTTGTAACATTGCGATTTGCACAAATGTATACAATTATAACAAACATTTATCTTTTTCATTAAAAACATAGTCCAGACCATAGCTTATTACTTTGCCAGATGAACTGCAGATTATAGGTATTAACAAATTATCAAGGCTTATTTCCTTTGTTTTTTGAGGCATTGTGAACTGTTAGTATACACTACATTGCTGCTTTTGAACTTGGAGACTCCATTTAATTTTGATACTGCGCTTGGTTAAAAACCTTTCCTGCAATATGATATTTGTTATGGACAAAGTGTTTCTCTCTTCCCTCCATGTTTGAATCTTTAATTCAATTCAAGATCAGGGAAATTAGTAATGCTGTTGGTCCTTCATAGAGTTATCCCTGAGCAGAGTAACTGGTAGGAATATGATTTGTAGCCCTTTTCTTTCAATATTTACTTTTTTTATTCAAAGTTAAATGGGCTGCATCTGTTCATTCAAGACACCATATTAATTAATCCCTATATAGTGATGGTTAGAATAATAAATATCTGGCGAGGTTACCCTAGCTCTGTTCTCTAGGCAATATATTTCAGTTCATAGATTTCTATATTATACCAATATGTGAGCTCACATTCCGAGATGCTTATATAAAACTGAACTTGAATTCTAAATCCTAAATAGAAAGAAATGTACAAATCTCCAGAGGCAAAAACCTTGTTTCATGAAGTATGTTCACCTAATTTTTGTTTAAATTTTGCCTGGGTATGTGGTGTGAATCCAGTGACTGATGTATTGGATAAACTATGGTTACAAAAATGACATAAGAAGACATTCAGCTGAATTTAAAGCTTGCAGGCCTATGTACCTATATTGCACCCTACTTCTCCATTACTTTGCTTATTGGCTTACTGAATCATTAGGCCCATATTTCCATTACACTCTGTTATATGATATTTTAAGAGAACTGATTATTATTGAATGGTAACATTATACAAAACATAATTTTAGATAATAATTCTACAGTAATTTAATTGTCTATGGAAGTTGGTTGATGTATGCCCCGGTGTTTTGTAACTTGTGGTAGATGATATCAGTAGCTTTACACATTAGACATTTTATGCTTAAAACAAACAACATAGGATAGATTTTGTAAGAGAGTTTGAAACTTTGTTGTCCCTCACATTACACATTTGTTTTCTAATACTTTTATGAAATTTGAGTCCAAATTATTTGCACATTAAAAGAGTTTAATTTTGTTTCAATATGTAGTTCAAAGAAATATATCAAATCTAAGGGATTTTTTCTATCTTTAAAATGCCTTCTATAGTTTGAAGCTATGTTGATTTTATCAGTTGCTATAAATGACAACAATACAAATTGTCCTGCTAGTTTTTCTCAGCTAATAATAACAACAATCACCAACTCATATTTTTGTAAATAAGATTATGGTTTGTGAGTTTTTGCTTATATAGATATTTTTTCCAGTACAGTATGAAATATTAGATGAGCTTGGTAGTGTTTCTTTGCACTTGACAATAATATAGCAATAAGATTAAATAGTTCATTCCTGACCAATATTGTTTGAGGTCAAGTATTATGGTTCAATAAAACTGCTAGTTATTTCCTTTCTGTCATATCAGAAACTGTTCTTATAAAATCTGTGTACTTTTTGGGAAAAAAATAGGTCTGTGAGAAAATCATCAAATTTAATGTATTTAAGGCCTTGAATAAAGAAAACTACTTTATGTAATGTTTGAAAGTATTAATGGAATTATGACTATTTTCAGTTTATGTAATTTAAGCAATGTCTAAATCACTTTGGGGGTTTAATTTGGGGAATTAAAATTCTGAAATACCCAGAAATCTATAATCTTTGCCTCAAATATATGATCATTATAGTCAAACATTTCACTGGTTTTTTATAGATTGAGGAATAACCAGGTACTCTTATCTGTCAATGAGATTTTTAGATCTGTATTTGCAGCTTTTGCTTTCAATTCACACACAAAAATCGAAACAAGAGTCACATATAGCTGTATTTATTTTCTTTAAAATAATTATTTAATTAAATTCAGCAAATTTCATCCTGAAACAGAAACAACCTTTCTTAGGCTTCTGTGAAAGAAATTAAGTACAGTATTGAAACAAAGGATGTAAGTGAACATAGAATTAAATATTTTAAGATCTGAAAAATGAGAGGGATCTTGGCTAATCCTGGTTCAGAACTAAGAATGTTGAAGTAGATGATCATTTTTAATGCAAGCTATATAGCTGAGTCTATAGTTTATGGGAAAGTCTTTATGTAGCCCTCCTTTTCCTATTACTTCTTGTTTCTTTTAACAGTCAATTAACATCTACAATTCCACAATGGTTGAACCACTTTTGGCATGTGACAGTTTTTATTGAACTGAATTTCTGTTTTTTCCCAAAAGCAGTTTTTCTCCACAACAGCAGCTAGCAATAAATCCCATTCTAGCATCTCTAATTTTAATATCTGATTTTGATTTCTTTTTAACTACTCTTCTTGAATTGGTGTCTCCAACAGACATCACCTAATCTTGCCAGGGTTAAGTTTGAGCCTATTGTTTTCCATTCAGATCCAAGCAGCCTCCTGGCAATGATACAAGATATTGACAGCATTGTTTTTATCATCTAGTGATCACAATTTCTATGAAATCTGATCCCATGTCACTGGATTACCTTAATCAGCCAGTTGATATAGATGTTAACAGGCAAGGCATAGATGTAAAATCCAAGAGAGCACACAGATCCAAGATTTCAACCTGGACCTTTCCCCATCTGACAGCACCAAATGAAATTGGCCACAGAAGAGAAGACAACCACTGCAACATTGCACTTCTCACTATAACCTATAACTGGGCCTGAAGTATACAGGTTTAAAACTATTGAAAACCATTGAGAGGTCAAGAAAAACCATGATGGTTACATCATCTCTAGAAGCCATTGACAAGTGAAATCAATGCTGCCTTCAAACTCTGCCATGGCCTGAAACCTTAATGTAGAGCAGGGGTGTCAAACTGCCAGCCCACGGGCCAGACGCATCATGCAGAAGCCGTACCCACCCCATTACTGGCAATGGCAAAACAGTCCCGATACGTTATGTGACGTCATGTGATGTTGCGACTTTGATATGTCTGATGTAGAGGGTCAAGATAATCTATGTCTTCCAGTTGGAGTTATAATTAGACCACCTTCACAACGACCTTATCTAATAAACAAAGATTGGAGACTGGATGGAATTTATCTAAAGTAATAGATTGAGAAGTGCGCACACATTGACAAGGGTGCACACATTCAAGGCAGAAGGCAAATAGAAACAACCTTCTTTCAAAGATAAATTTACCATTACATGGATCTAAAGACAAATTGCCCCCAGGAGCCATGCACCAATTCAGACAATAATTTAAAATACAAGTAACCAGACTAACAGGTTCAAGGTTCCTGTTAATTTCCTCAGGCTTCCTCAAATGCTTCCCACTGTGCATAGATTACATAGAGCAGTGATGGCAAAACTTTTAGAGACTGAGTGCCTTTCCCCGCCCCCGCCCCACCCACGGGGCCATCCACCGCCTCCATGGCCCACTGCAGCAGATCGTCCAGGTGGCCCAGCAGCGCCATGGCAGCTATGCCCTCTGCCTGCACCCTCAGCATCATCTGCATGTGAGGGCTGAGTCTTGTCCCTGCTGCCTGGCTGCCATGTCTGTCTGCACTGTTCCACACAGGCCACGCCCAGGGGTGACTTTCCTCCTGGGGAGCTCCTGGTGAGGAAGGGACCGCAGGGGAAGGTGGGGCTGGGGTGATAGTCCGCCTGCCCACAGAGAGGGCTCTGAGTGCTGCCTCTGACATGTGTACCATAGGTTCACCACCACTGACAGAGTATTTGAAATTAGACTTGATGATTTGTGGTTAAAATCTGTCTTTTTCTTAAGCAAAGGACTATGTCCACATATATTTATGTGTGAGAGTGTACCATCATTATCATCCGAAATCAGTCTACTGAAAGATAAAGACCTCTTCATTATGGAATCTACAATGATGGTTTTACATGCACGCATACCCTCCACACCCCACCACACAAACAAAAGAGATAGAGACACTTATTAATCACAATTTTTTTAAGCTGAGGTATGTTCATTTCTATCTACCATTTTCAAAGCCAAGGAAGTAATTCATTTATTTATGCAACAGTATTATTTTGGAAACTGCACAGCCATTTTCAAAGTTTCTTTGGTGTCTAACAATAATGACGATTTAATTAACAAGTTAAACATTAAAACAATCTGAACATGTTTCTTCACACTCATAATACCACAATTAACTTCTGAACTGGAACAGAAATTACAAGGGAGGTGGTCCTTGATTCATATAATACAGCTACCATAGTTTCTGGCGTATAAGACGACTTTTTAACCCATGAAAATCTTCTCAAAAGTCAGGGGTCGTCTTATACACCAGGTGCTGAAACTTTAGGGACAGGGCTGGCTGGAAAACCTGGAGCGGATCTTCCATTTAGTCTGCGAAGGGAAAGCAGGACCAATTGGAGTAGAAGCTGCAGTCTGTGATTTTTTTACAGGCTGGGGTCTGGGCGTCTTTCCTTCTAAAGTTGAAGAGCAGCTGTAGGCAGGTGGGGAATGCAAGAGCAACTTGAAAGGCAGGTGGGTAATACCAGAGGAGCTGCTTAGCTCTAAGGACACATTTGACTCAGGAACTGGGCAGGCTGGCTGGAATACCTGGAGCGGATCTCCCATTTGGTCTTTTTTTTAAAATCCCATTTATATCCCACCCTTCTCCGAAGACTCAGGGCGGCTTACAATTTAAAGCACAAATCAATGTGCTTAGCAATAGCCTTCATTCTATGTATATGCCTGCTTATTAGAGCTTTCACCCCCCCAAGCAGCATTATTACAAAGTCAGCTTATTGCTCCCAACAATCTGAGTCCTCATTTTACCTACCTCAGAAGGATGGAAGGGTGACTCAACCTTGAGCCTGGTGGGATGAGAACCTGCACTAATTGCAGGCAGCTGGTGTTACTTAAGGCTCTGTGCAGGGAAAGCTTTAGAGTGAATTAGGAAAAGTGAAAAAGTGAATTAGGAAAATAGGAAACGGTTGCTGGAATTGGGTATGTGTAGTTTAACGAAGAGAAGGGTGAGGGGTGACATGATAGCAGTGATCCAATATCTCAGGGGCTGCCACAAAGAGGGAGCCAAGCTATTCTCCAAAGCACCTGAAAGCAGGACAAGAAGCAATGGATGGAAACTAGTCAAGGAGAGAAGCAACCTAGAACTAAGGAGAAACTTCCTGACAGTTAGAACAATTAACCAGTGGAACAACCTGCCTCCAGAAGTGGTGGATGCTCCAACACTGGAGGTTTTTAAGAAGAGACCGGACAGCCATTTGTCTGAAATGGTATAGGGTTTCCTGCCTTAGCAGGGGGTTGGACTAGATGACCTCCAAGGTCCCTTCCAACTTCTTCTTCTTCTTCTTCTTCTTCTTCTTCTTCTTCTTCTTCTTCTTCTTCTTCTTCTTCTTCTTCTTCTTCTTCTTCTTCTTCTTCTTCTTCTTCTTCTTCTTCTTATTATTATTATTATTATTATTATGTTTAATCCACTTACTTGAACTCTTTTATGTTTACATGTTTGATGACAAACAGCCTTATGTTTATAAGTGACAGTTTTCCTACTAAGTACCTGCATGTCATAAGCATTTGAATTAAAATTACCATATTAAAATCAAATCTGATGTTTTTTAATTTTTATTTGGTGTGCATTGGAAGAGGGGTAGTCTTATATGGCGAGTATAGCCCAAACCCTATAATTTAACAGGAAATGTAGGGGGTCGTCTTATACGCCCATTCGTCTTATACGCCGGAAAATACGGTAAGTGTTGTTAGTTGATGAATTTAAAATGTTGAATTGAGTGTTTACGAATGTTAATGACATCACTCATCCAGATTTCTCGTAACAACGACCAATAGCTGTGTATTTATTATATAATCTGATAATGAACTAGATTTGTTTTCAAATAATTTTTTCATTAAATTAATGTGATGTTCTACTAAGCATTCTTTGTTTATAAATAGAGGACAGTTGCATTTGAATTGTTGTTGTTAGTTGCAAAGTCATGTCTGACCCATCGCGACCCTATGGACAATGTTCCTTCAGGCCTTCCTGTCCTCTACCATCTTCTGGAGTCCATTTAAGCCTACTGCTTCAGTGACTCCATCCAGCCACCTCATTCTCTGTCGTTCCCTTCTTCTATTGCCCTCAATCTTTCCCAGCATTAGGCTCTTCTCCAGTGAGTCCTTCCTTCTCATTAGGTGGCCAAAGTATTTGAGTTTTAGCTTCAGGATCTGGCCTTCTAAAGAGCAGTCAGGGTTGATCTCCTCTAGGACTGACCGGTTTCATCGCCTTGCAGTCCAAGGGACTTGCAGGAGTCTGCTCCAGCACCATAGTTCAAAGGCTTCAATTCTTTGGCGCTCAGCCTTTCTTATGGTCCAACTTTCACTGCCATACATTGCAACTGGGAAGACCATAGCCTTGACTATACGCACTTTTGTTGACAGGGTGATGTCTCTGCTTTTTAGTGTGCTGTCTAGATTTGCCATGGCTTTCCTCCCCAGGAGCAAGCGTCTTTTAATTTCTTGGCTACAGTCCCCATCTGCAGTGATCTTGGAGCCCAGGAAAATAAAATCTGTCACTACCTCCATTTCTTCCCCATCTATTTGCCAGGAATTGAGAGGGCCGGATGCCATGATCTTGGTTTTCTTAATGTTAAGTTTCAACCCAGGTTTTGCACTCTCCTTCACTCACAACAAGAGGCTCTTTAGTTCCTCTTCACTTTCTGCCATTAGAGTGGTATCATCTGCATATCTTAGGTTGTTGATGTTTCTTCCGGCAATCTTAATTCCAGGTTTTGATTCATCTAGCCCTGCCTTTCTCATGATGTGCTCTGCATATAAGTTAAATAGGCAAGGCGACAGTATACAGCCTTGCCGGACTCCTTTCCCAATTTTGAACCAATCAGTGGTTCCGTGTCCAGTTCTCACTGTTGCTTCTTGGTCTGCATATAGGTTTCTCAAGAGACAAATAAGATGGTCTGGTACGCCCATCTCTTTAAGGACTTGCCACAGTTTGTTATGATCCACACAATCAAAGGCTTTAGCATAGTCAATGAAGCAGAAGTAGATTTTTTCTGGAAGTCTCTAGCTTTCTCCATGATCCAGCGTATGTTGGCAATTTGATCTCTAGTTCCTCTGCCTCTTCGAAATCCTGCCTGTACTTCTGGTAGTTCTCGATCCACATACTGCTGGAGTCTAGCTTGTAGGATTTTAAGCATAACTTTACTAGCATGAGAAATGAGTGCAATGGTGCGATAGTTTGAACATTCTTTGGCACTGCCTTTCTTTGGAATTGGAATGTAAACTGATCTTTTCCAATCCTGTGGCCACTGTTGAGTTTTCCAAATTTGCTGGCAAATTGAGTGTAGTACTTTTACTGCATCGTCTTTTAAGATTTTGAATAGCTCAGCTGGAATACTGTCACCTCCACTAGCTTTGTTGTTGCTCAGCATTTCTAAGGCCCACTTCACTTCACATTCTAGGATGTCTGGCTCGAGGTCAGTGACCACCTCATTGTGATTATCAGGGATGTTAAGCTCATTCTTGTATACCGTATATACTTGAGTATAAGCCGACTCGAGTATAAGCCGAGACCCCCAATTTCACCCCCAAAAACTGGGAAAAGTTGTTGACTCGAGTATAAGCCGATCCGCCGTTCTGCAAGCCTCCGCCGCCGGCGGAGGCTGGATCCGCCATTTTGCAAGCCTGAATACACAGGAATACCCTGTGTGGCCGCGGCTCTCGGGTAAGCCCTGGCTGTCCGCTTCCTCACTCCACGCTGCCATTCGGGGCCCGCGCGTTCCCCGGGCAAATCGCGGCGCCCAGCAGGCGAGGAAACACGCCCGTTCCAGTCGCCCCCCCTTCCCTCAGGAGACGCGAAGCAAGTGACCGCCCGGAGCTTACCGAGGACTTGCGCGCGGTCTCCGTTCCTCCTGCCGACGTTTGGGGAGGTTTGGGCGCCTCCCCAAACCTCCCCAGGTCTCCGTTCCTCCGCGCAGACCTGCCGACGTTTGGGGAGGTTTGCGCGCCTCCCCAAACCTCCCCAAACGTCGGCAGGTCTCCGTTCCTCCTGCCGACGTTTGGGGAGGTTTGGGCACCTCCCCAAACCTCCCCAGGTCTCCGTTCCTCCGCGCAGACCTGCCGACGTTTGGGGAGGTTTGGGAGCCTCCCCAAACCTCCCCAAACGTCGGCAGGTCTGCGCGGAGGAACGGAGACCTGGGGAGGTTTGGGGAGGTGCCCAAACCTCCCCAAACGTCGGCAGGAGGAACGGAGACCTGCCGACGTTTGGGGAGGTTTGGGGAGGCGCCCAAACCTCCCCAAACGTCGGCAGGTCTGCGCGGAGGAACGGAGACCTGGGGAGGCGCCCAAACCTCCCCAAACGTCGGCAGGAGGAACGGAGACCTGCCGACGTTTGGGGAGGTTTGGGGAGGCGCCCAAACCTCCCCAAACGTCGGCAGGTCTGCGCGGAGGAACGGAGACCTGGGGAGGCGCCCAAACCTCCCCAAACGTCGGCAGGTCTGCGCGGAGGAACGGAGACCTGGGGAGGTTTGGGGAGGTGCCCAAACCTCCCCAAACGTCGGCAGGAGGAACGGAGACCTGCCGACGTTTGGGGAGGTTTGGGGAGGCGCCCAAACCTCCCCAAACGTCGGCAGGTCTGCGTGGAGGAACGGAGACCTGGGGAGGCGCCCAAACCTCCCCAAATGTCGGCAGGAGGAACGGAGACCTGGGAAGGTTTGGGGAGGCACCCAAACCTCCCCAAACGTCGGCAGGTCTGCGCGGAGGAACGGAGACCTGGGGAGGTTTGGGGAGGCGCCCAAACCTCCCCAAACGTCGGCAGGAGGAACGGAGACCTGCCGACGTTTGGGGAGGTTTGGGGAGGCGCCCAAACCTCCCCAAACGTCGGCAGGTCTGCGCGGAGGAACGGAGACCTGGGGAGGCGCCCAAACCTCCCCAAACGTCGGCAGGTCTGTGCGGAGGAACGGAGACCTTGGGAGGTTTGGGGAGGTGCCCAAACCTCCCCAAACGTCGGCAGGAGGAACGGAGACCTGCCGACGTTTGGGGAGGTTTGGGGAGGCGCCCAAACCTCCCCAAACGTCGGCAGGTCTGCACGGAGGAACGGAGACCTGGGGAGGCGCCCAAACCTCCCCAAACGTTGGCAGGTCTGCGCGGAGGAACGGAGACCTGGGGAGGTTTGGGGAGGTGCCCAAACCTCCCCAAACGTCGGCAGGAGGAACGGAGACCTGGGGAGGTTTGGGGAGGCGCCCAAACCTCCCCAAACGTCGGCAGGAGGAACGGAGACCTGCCGACGTTTGGGGAGGTTTGGGGAGGTGCGCGCGCACCTCCCCAAACCTCCCCAAACTTCGGCAGGTCTCGGACGGCGGTGGCTTGGGAGAGGTGCGCGCAATCCTGGAAGCACCAAAGCCTCGGCCGCGCACAAGTCCTCTGCGCACAAGGCCACCCTGTGTGGCCGCGGCTCTCGGGTAAGCCCTGGCTGTCCGCTTCCTCACTCCACGCTGCCATTCGGGGCCCGCGCGTTCCCCGGGCAAATCGCGGCGCCCAGCAGGCGAGGAAACACGCCCGTTCCAGTCGCCCCCCCTTCCCTCAGGAGACGCGAAGCAAGTGACCGCCCGGAGCTTACCGAGGACTTGCGCGCGGTCTCCGTTCCTCCTGCCGACGTTTGGGGAGGTTTGGGCGCCTCCCCAAACCTCCCCAGGTCTCCGTTCCTCCGCGCAGACCTGCCGACGTTTGGGGAGGTTTGCGCGCCTCCCCAAACCTCCCCAAACGTCGGCAGGTCTCCGTTCCTCCTGCCGACGTTTGGGGAGGTTTGGGCACCTCCCCAAACCTCCCCAGGTCTCCGTTCCTCCGCACAGACCTGCCGACGTTTGGGGAGGTTTGGGAGCCTCCCCAAACCTCCCCAGGTCTCCGTTCCTCCGCGCAGACCTGCCGACGTTTGGGGAGGTTTGGGCGCCTCCCCAAACCTCCCCAGGTCTCCGTTCCTCCGCGCAGACCTGCCGACGTTTGGGGAGGTTTGGGCGCCTCCCCAAACCTCCCCAGGTCTCCGTTCCTCCTGCCGACGTTTGGGGAGGTTTGGGCGCCTCCCCAAACCTCCCCAGGTCTCCGTTCCTCCGCGCAGACCTACCGAAGTTTGGGGAGGTTTGGGCGCCTCCCCAAACCTCCCCAGGTCTCCGTTCCTCCTGCCGAAGTTTGGGGAGGTTTGGGCGCCTCCCCAAACCTCCCCAGGTCTCCGTTCCTCCGCGCAGACCTGCCGACGTTTGGGGAGGTTTGGGCGCCTCCCCAAACCTCCCCAGGTCTCCGTTCCTCCGCGCAGACCTGCCGACGTTTGGGGAGGTTTGGGCGCCTCCCCAAACCTCCCCAGGTCTACGTTCCTCCTGCCGACGTTTGGGGAGGTTTGGGAGCCTCCCCAAACCTCCCCAGGTCTCCGTTCCTCCGCGCAGACCTGCCGACGTTTGGGGAGGTTTGGGCGCCTCCCCAAACCTCCCCAAACGTCGGCAGGTCTGCGCGGAGGAACGGAGACCTGGGGAGGTTTGGGGAGGTGCCCAAACCTCCCCAAACGTTGGCAGGAGGAACGGAGACCTGCCGACGTTTGGGGAGGTTTGGGGAGGCGCCCAAACCTCCCCAAACGTCGGCAGGTCTGCGCGGAGGAACGGAGACCTGGGGAGGCGCCCAAACCTCCCCAAACGTCGGCAGGAGGAACGGAGACCTGCCGACGTTTGGGGAGGTTTGGGGAGGCGCCCAAACCTCCCCAAACGTCGGCAGGTCTGCGCGGAGGAACGGAGACCTGGGGAGGCGCCCAAACCTCCCCAAACGTCGGCAGGTCTGCGCGGAGGAACGGAGACCTGGGGAGGTTTGGGGAGGTGCCCAAACCTCCCCAAACGTCGGCAGGAGGAACGGAGACCTGCCGACGTTTGGGGAGGTTTGGGGAGGCGCCCAAACCTCCCCAAACGTCGGCAGGTCTGCGTGGAGGAACGGAGACCTGGGGAGGCGCCCAAACCTCCCCAAATGTCGGCAGGAGGAACGGAGACCTGGGAAGGTTTGGGGAGGCACCCAAACCTCCCCAAACGTCGGCAGGTCTGCGCGGAGGAACGGAGACCTGGGGAGGTTTGGGGAGGCGCCCAAACCTCCCCAAACGTCGGCAGGAGGAACGGAGACCTGCCGACGTTTGGGGAGGTTTGGGGAGGCGCCCAAACCTCCCCAAACGTCGGCAGGTCTGCGCGTAGGAACGGAGACCTGGGGAGGCGCCCAAACCTCCCCAAACGTCGGCAGGTCTGTGCGGAGGAACGGAGACCTTGGGAGGTTTGGGGAGGTGCCCAAACCTCCCCAAACGTCGGCAGGAGGAACGGAGACCTGCCGACGTTTGGGGAGGTTTGGGGAGGCGCCCAAACCTCCCCAAACGTCGGCAGGTCTGCACGGAGGAACGGAGACCTGGGGAGGCGCCCAAACCTCCCCAAACGTCGGCAGGAGGAACGGAGACCTGGGGAGGTTTGGGGAGGCACCCAAACCTCCCCAAACGTTGGCAGGTCTGCGCGGAGGAACGGAGACCTGGGGAGGTTTGGGGAGGCGCCCAAACCTCCCCAAACGTCGGCAGGAGGAACGGAGACATGCCGACGTTTGGGGAGGTTTGGGGAGGCGCCCAAACCTCCCCAAACGTCGGCAGGTCTGCGCGGAGGAACGGAGACCTGGGGAGGCGCCCAAACCTCCCCAAACATCGGCAGGTCTGCGCGGAGGAACGGAGACCTGGGGAGGTTTGGGGAGGTGCCCAAACCTCCCCAAACGTCGGCAGGAGGAACGGAGACCTGGGGAGGTTTGGGGAGGCGCCCAAACCTCCCCAAACGTCGGCAGGAGGAACGGAGACCTGCCGACGTTTGGGGAGGTTTGGGGAGGTGCGCGCGCACCTCCCCAAACCTCCCCAAACTTCGGCAGGTCTCGGACGGCGGTGGCTTGGGAGAGGTGCGCGCAATCCTGGAAGCACCAAAGCCTCGGCCGCGCACAAGTCCTCGGTAAGTTTTTTTTGTTGACTGGAGTATAAGCCGAAGTGGAATTTTTCAGCCCAAAAAGTGGGCTGAAAAATTCGGCTTATACTCAAGTATATACGGTAGTTCTTCTGTGTAATTTTGCCACCTCTTCTTAATCTCTTCTGCCTCTGTTAGGTCCCTGCCATTTTGGTCCTTTATCATGCCCATTTTTGCATGAAACGTTCCTTTCATCTCTCCAATTTTCTTGAAAAGATCTCTGGTCCTCTCTATTCTATTGTTTTCTTCTATTTCTTTGCATTGTTCATTTAAGAAGGCATTCTTATCTCTTCTAGCTATTCTTTGGAATTCTGCATTTAATTGGGCATATCTTTCTTTTTCTCCCTTGCCTTTCGCTTCCCTCCTTTCCTCAGCTATTTGCAAAGCTTCCTCAGACAGCCATTTTGCTTTCTTGCATTTCTTTTTCTTTGGGATGATTTTGGTTGCTACCTGTTGTACAATGTTGCGAACCTCTGTCCATAGTTCTTCAGGCACTCTGTCTATCAGATCTAATTCTTTAAATTTATTTGTCACCTCTACTGTATATTGAACAGGGATATGATTTAATTCATAACTGACTGGCCTAGCGCTTTTCCCTACTTTCTTTAATTTAAGCCTAAACTTTGCAACAAGAAGCTCATGGTCTGAGCCACAGTCAGCTCCTGGTCTTGTTTTTACTGACTGTATAGAGCTTCTCCATCTTTGGCTGCAGAGCATATAGTCAATCTGATTTCTGTGTTGACCGTCTGGTGATGTCCATGTGTAGAGCCGTCTCTTGGGTTGTTGGAAAAGAGTGTTTGCTATGACCATCGTATTCTCTTGACAAAATTCTATCAGCCTGTGCCCTGCTTCATTTTGTACTCCAAGGCCAAACTTGCCTGTTATTCCGGTTATCTTTTGGCTTCCTACTTTAGCATTCCAATCCCCCATGATGATAAGGACATCATTTTTTGGTGTTAGTTCTATAAGGTGCTGTAGAGCTTCATAGAACTGGTCAATTTCATCCTCTTCAGCACTGGTGGTTGGGGCATAGACTTGGACTACTGTGATATTGAATGGTTTGCCTTGGATTCGAACTGAGATCATTCTGTCATTTTGCGGATTGTATCCCAGTATTGCTTTTCCTACTCTTTTATTGACTATGAAGGCTACTCCATTTCTTCTGAGGGATTCTTGCCCGCAGTAGTATACCTGATGGTCATCTGAATTAAATTCACCCATTCCTGTCCATTTTAGTTCGCTGATACCTAAGATGTCGATGTTTAGTCTTGTCATGTCTTGTTTGACCACATCCAGCTTTCCTTGATTCATGGATCTTACATTCCAGGTTCCTATGGAGAAAAAATCTTTTACAGCATCGGACTTTCCTTTCACCACCAGACACATCCACAGGTGAGCGGCTTTGGCCCAGTCGCGTCATTCTTTCTGGCGCTACTAGTACTAGCCCTCTGCTCTTCCCCAGTAGCATATTGGACACCTTCCGACCTGAGGGGCTCATCTTCCAGTGTCATATCGTTTTGCCTTTTGGTACTGTCCATAGGGTTTTCATGGCAAAGATACTGGAGTGGTTTGCCATTTCCTTCTCCAGTGGATCACGTTTTGTCAGAACTCTCTGCTATGACCTTTCCGTCTTGGGTGGCCCTGCACGGCATAGCTCATAGTTTCATTGAATTACGCAAGCCCCTTCGCCACGACAAGGCAGTAATCCATGAAGGGGATTTGAATTGACTCTATACTTTACATATTTTTAAGGTCACAGTGCCTTTTATCTTTGATTAATTATATAGCTTATATTTAACATTTTTCTGACTGTTTTCCATGACATATTGCATATACGCATTACACTTTTTGTATAAATGAAGAAAACAAATATGCTGTTTAAGATATATTAATGCTTACATAACTTATAAGAATGAACTGCTACCCAGTTATTTCCTGATTTTGCAGACAGTTTGTGATATTTTACTGTTGGAGCACAACAAAATAAGGCATTCAGTTTGTTTGCAATGTAGAGGTGGTTCCTTAGACATATTTTCAGTTATATTCAGATTGGCAGCAGCTAAATAGATTTCTCATGCAGCATATGAAAGAATAAAGGAGCAACTACTGAAATTCTGCCAAGCACTTGTTTTGTGAAAAAACATTTATATGGTACTTTTGATCCTTTGATGTGTCTTTTGACAGTCAGGACAATATATGTTGTTATGAAATAAAGTTCTTGTAGACATTGACACAGAAAAGCAGCCAAGAGATAGGTCTAATCCTGCGATATTTTCCAAATGTTAGCATATTTTTCACTTTGCATATTGTCACATATTTTGTTTCCTACACTTATTTGTTGTGCTATCTCTTACAGTGATATTTATTGACTATATTTCAATATCGTCATGTTTCCTGATGACCTATGATGGTTTACAGTTACAATAAAAATAAATATTTAACTCAGTAAATCAATATAAAATAGAAAAACTATGTAGCAAGAAAATTCAACAAATATAAGCAAGGATCTAAGAAACAGATGTCACTCATCCATCTACCCTTCTGAACTGTTCAGTTCTTAATATCTTCTGAAATTCAGGAACCAAGGTACCATCTAAATCTTTGGAGGAAAGTGATTCCCAAAGGGAATAGAGTGCCAAACCCTCCTTGAGAAGGAACGCATAGGATGCCTACAAAAAACACTGGATGAATCCAGTAGTTCTGCATGTCCAACCAGAGGATTTTATAAAACAAAATTGATTTATGAATTGTATTCAGATGCCTATTGACAAACAGCAATACAATTCCTGAAAATAACATGTACATGTTATGTTTGAATATGTCAACCTGTTTCGTAGTAATTATGTGATAACTGGTTTCACAAACACAATTGCCTATAATTTACCATCAGATTTCTAATTCAGATTAATTTTCAGTAATTAATACCATGTTTTTATATCAGTGTTGAAAATAATGTTGAAATATCTTAAAATATCACTATCCTTATTAATAATGTAGGTCAATAAGTTACATTGCATTTTTTAAATATTGAGTCGGTTAATTCATAAAATTAACTACTAGGACTGAGATTTAAAATGGAGATTTTTAAAACATGAAATCCATCATAAATTTGGGTATAATAGTTAACAGCTCTATATGTGAAATTCAGATCACTAATAAGCTATAATTTCAAATGAGATATTTTCAGATAATCTGTTAAATAATACAAGCTATTATGAAATATGAAGTCTATATCTCTGGCAGTGTTTTAGAAGATTGTTTCAAAGTATTTTGATATGTTTGGATCACATGCACAGAATGATTAAAAATAAAATGATAAATATATGAAAGTAGAATGAATGAGATAAGATAAGTGAGAAGTTTGAAGGACAGAAGGCAGTTTATATTTTTTTATTGTAGAAGCAAATATGCCATTCAAGCTAGAAAAATAAGAAATGTAATGAATAATATTGGTGTAAATTAGATTTAATAGTATTTTTTCATGCTTCTAATTTGCTTTATTTATTAATTTTTACTCTTTTGTTTACTTTGCTTGACACTTTTTATTCCAGAAGAGAATGTTATAATGGTTACACAGGTCTGTAATATCCCATCCGTTCTCTATTTTAGTAATGAGTTAATGTAGTATCTGTTTGTATACTCTTTCCTATGTGACAACTAGCTTTGATGAATGATAAACTTTGCTACCGTTGGCATTGGAGAAATTGTGTGAGAATTTAAACTCCTGTCCTGAACAGAGAAGCTACGTTGGTCAGTAAAGGGCAAGGAAATTGTATACCATGGCTACCATTTCAACAATTTCTTCTTTGTTTGGTAGAAGGTTGTTAAATGAGTCATACCCAATTTACAAGCTTTTTTTGCCCTGGTTGTTAAGTGAATCACTGCAGTTACTAAATTAATCACACAGTTGTTAAGCAAAATTTGGTCTCTCCCATTTCTTTGCTGTGTCCTGGGATAGGCGGCAAATTAATTTAATAAATATAGCTGATTGTCAAGCATCTGAATTTTAATCATGTGACTGTGGAGATCCTGTCACAGTTATAAATGCACAAGTCTCTTTTTTCAGTACTGTTGTGTAACTTTGAATGTCCGCTAAATGAATAGGACTATCTGTGGTGAAAGCTGCTAAGGGGTGAAAATGTGAAGTGTTCCTATCCCCCAACAAATTTCTCTGGCCTTTTCTATGTCTAAAAAGACACTGCTTTGACTTATTTAAAACAGTGTCTGCTGTATCTTCCTAACTATCCTCTCTGCTTCATAATACTTCCACAATTTATAATTCTGAATTTTGTCTTCCAAGGTAAAACATATTGAATCTTGGAAATAGATATTGTGAACTGTCCCAAAAATGCTGTTTAGCTCTGAAATGTTTTATTAAAGTGAACCAATTCATCCAGTCTTTCTAGGCTATTCTCATATTACATTACACCTTTTATTATTTATTTCATTTAATTTGAATGCTGCCTGAAGTCAACCAACTCTTTTGTTTTTTGTGTGTAACTTAAGAACCTATTTTATATTTCCTGGGGAATGAACAGTTAAAAAAAGTAAGAAAGGGGTGGAGATCAAACATTCCCTATTTAAATAAGTAAGGTGTGCTTTACAACATAGGCGGGTCACTATATTTTCAAAGTACATCCTAAGGTAAGATGCTGTTCCATTTGTTTAAATAATCTTACAAGTTGCTACCTGCTTTATCTGTTTTCACAGTTTCTCTATTAGGTAAGTAGCAGATTTGGTTTCTTCAGTGTTAAATAACAAAGATTTCATAGCTAGCTATTGATGCTATATAGTAGGAAAATACAATCATTTAACAAAAATATTTATAACATAAAGAACATTAATAAAGGAAAATTGTGACACTCTGTATCATTATTTCAGTGTCTGTCTAAATCCATAGGTAAACAGATGCAATTATTTTAAATAATGAAATAATTTAATTATAATTTAATTTTAAATATGAAATAATTTAATTACATCCAAAAGAACCATAATTGATTGTGAAATTATTCTGACCACATTTTTATTTATTGGTATTGTTTAGAAATATTGTGCAAAATGTTGTTCATTATATTCTTTGGTTCATAACCTGTATCTTTTTATAGCAAGGTAGAAATTAAATGCAAGGAACAAAAACATGCATAAATCAAATACTCTCAAAACAAAGCAAAATAAAAGAATAATTTTAATTTTCTACACATTTTTAAACCCATAGTAATTTTGTGAAGTACTAGATTAAGAATTGAAATTGGGAATGATGTTTAGTTACACGTAGCTATTCTTGTAAAGGCTCAAGATAATGTTATTCCAAAATCGTCATGTGTAGACTGTCACAAAAGTTACAGCAACTCTTCATTTCCTAAATTCATGGATTTTAGATTCCCTATGCCTTCCTTTAGGATGTTATTGCTGATAATGTATTGAATAGACCAAACCTCCTCCTTATTTTCCTTTTGTGTTTCTGTAATTCTTGGAAGCTACAATTACAATTTTCCCAATATATAGAAACCATTAATTTGTTTTGGTGCAATCCCATCAAGGCTGTACCAAACTGATTTCCAATGTAATTTTATATCCAATTGCCAAACATTTTATTTGATAGTAAGGTCAGCTGAAATAATTGGAAATTGCTCTGTTGAAATCTTTCAAGGGTGAGCCCATTTTCATTTAATCAAGAACTTTTTATTATGATGGCATTAGACAATAAGTGTAAAGAAGCTTTTTGATCCTAGGTTGGTGAAACAAAACCAAGCTGGTGAAACACAATGTTCTGTTTTACCAACCTAGGAAAAAGTTGGTGAAAAGCTTTTTACAGCTGTTGTCTAATGACAGTTTCCAAAATAGGTGCACAAAGGGAATAATAAATAACTAGTGTAATGTGGTTTAAAGCTATACTTTTGTACCTGACAGGATGGTAATACTAAGTTAAATTCAACTGTGTATTTTTATGAACTAACTAAATTGATGATCCTTCAAAGTGGGATGTTCAGGTCAATCCCAAGCAGATAAACTCTGAATAATAAATTCTAGAGTATTCCACTGGATTTATGCTACTGAAGTGCACAATTATGCTGATTCTAATAAATTGTTTCTGTTGCTGAAAAAGTGCCTGCTGTCATGGAAGCAAAGCTGGTTATTTTTTCACTTAATTGATAGTTAATCAATTTTCATTTAATCAAGAACTTTTTATTATGATGGCATTAGACAATAAGTGTAAAGAAGCTTTTTGATCCTAGGTTGGTGAAACAAAACCAAGCTGGTGAAACACAATGTTCTGTTTTACCAACCTAGGAAAAAGTTGGTGAAAAGCTTTTTACAGCTGTTGTCTAATGACAGTTTCCAAAATAGGTGCACAAAGGGAATAATAAATAACTAGTGTAATGTGGTTTAAAGCTATACTTTTGTACCTGACAGGATGGTAATACTAAGTTAAATTCAACTGTGTATTTTTATGAACTAACTAAATTGATGATCCTTCAAAGTGGGATGTTCAGGTCAATCCCAAGCAGATAAACTCTGAATAATAAATTCTAGAGTATTCCACTGGATTTATGCTACTGAAGTGCACAATTATGCTGATTCTAATAAATTGTTTCTGTTGCTGAAAAAGTGCCTGCTGTCATGGAAGCAAAGCTGGTTATTTTTTCACTTAATTGATAGTTAATCAATTAATCAATTAATTAATTAATCGATCTCATTTATCTACTGCAATTTGAATAGTATTTAAATTATAACACAGCATTTAACCTGTTGCCTTGAACTACTTGCGCATATAGATACTGTAGGTGTTTGCATATATAGAATATATAATATAATTTTGTTACAGATTCAATGGAAAAATATACAATAAACCTGAATTTCACGTTCCTATTATTACTGTTAAATTTATAGTTACATGTATATAGGTACATATCTATTAATTTCCTAAATTCAAATCAGCTTTCATTCATAATGTTACAAATTTTAATAACAAAACTATAAGATAGCATGAAATAGACAGGTGACATTGAATCGGGCCCATACTTCCGTTCTCAAATTGCGTCTGTTGAGAATTAGTAGCTCTTCAAAAGACATTCCAAAGATATTTTAGATCCCATCCAAAAGCCTCACCTATCCCATATCCTTTTCCATCAATCCTGCCAAGCATTCTAGCTTTTTCTAAAATATCTACCTGGAGGACATGTCTAGAAATTATGAAGTTCTGGTTGGTTTTGCAATTTTTTGGAGTCTGTTGGCATACAAATTTAATAATTTAATTTTAATGTTATTAAGTGTTTTCAAAATCCACAATTCAAAAATATCTGTCTTTTTTCTGTGGTTCATTGTCCATGTTCAGTTTTCAAAGGCATCCATTCTTTAGCACAGAGACACCTTTTTTCTTCATAATGTTTAAATTTTCTGTTCCTTTTCCCTCTAAGAACTAATCTCCATTTTACTTCTCCAGTACTCTCTCATGCTTACTATTCTTAAACCCAAGAAAGTAAATTGATCAATTATTTGGTATTATATTAAATATCTCGGACTTCTTAATATCAAAAAGTAACACAGTTTTTTCAGTTTCCACTTTTATTTTCATATTCATGGTCCTTTAATGATTTAATTTAGATTAACTATTTTGTATAGAGTTTCAACCTTCAGATTTCTACTATCATCTCTTCTAATCATGCATTTTTACAATATTGTTTACAGTAAAAATAATCCAGTGTTTTAAACAGATATGGAGCAAATATACATCTTTGTCTTACTCAGTTTTGTATTCTGAACTTTTATGAACTCAGCATTTACAATGCATTCCTGATCATTGTAAAAGTTTCTCAGAAAAAATAATAGGATGTTCTGGCACATTTATTTAACCTTTGTATATTTCTACAGTCTGGCGTAATCTACATAATCAGAAGTCTTCCTATAGTCAGTAAAAAAAGCCGAGCTTTATTCTTCAAAACGATTGATTATCCATCTTATATGGGTTATCTGACTTACACATTTCGGCCTTTTCTTTTCTCACAAATTCTTTGAGGAATTTTTCCAGTAGTTTGGTTATTTGCAAATTCTCTTGCCTCTCCCTTCTCTGCTATGTATATATGGCACACCAATTTTTCCAATCTCTAGACTATGTAGTTTTGTTTAATCTGTATTGATGTAGAACTTTTCACACTTAAACTACATTTTTCCTGCAACTTTAAACAATTCAGTGGTTATTTCAAGAGCCCCTGGTGCTTTCTTATTTGACAGCTTATTTATTGCTATTAGCTTTCTAGAAGAACTGGTTCCTAACTTTTTTCTCTCCTTTTTCTGAAAATATCTTTATACAATTCCAATACTTGAAAAAGTACCAGCATAGGCTTTCCATCTTCTTTTAACATTATTTTTAAAGATATGCAGTGATTTAAGCTTCAGAGTGAAGTGAAGTGAAGTGAACAAGCCGGCCTGGTCTGATGGGTTTAGGGGTATTTTAACGCTTTGTATTAATCTATTGAATAGGGCTGTTGTATTTAATATTTCTTTTAATTTTTATATATTGTATTTTATTGTATTGCCCTGTACACCGCCCTGAGTCCTTCGGGAGAAGGGCGGTATAAAAATTAAATTAAATAATAAATAAATAAAATAAGGAATTTCAGAGAGGACTTCTATATGCTCACCTGTTAGTATATCCTTTTACAGAAGCCATGCCTTTTTGTGAACTTGTATAAAATCCCAGGAGAATACTTGATTGAGTAAGGAGATGCCAAAAGGGTGTGACAAGTTCTTCGCACCTTGTTGCTATCTCCTTAACTCAGACATGTACTTCAAGCATGTATTTTCCAGGGATTTCACAGCTACCTTAAGAATCCAGGAAAATATGCAGATTTAAGGAGTTGTCAGCAGATGCAGATGCCCTCATCCCCTTCAAAATACATTTCTACTTAGGAACAAAGTAGCCATATATCCCTCTTCATTTATCTTAGAGCACTTTCATGATTATGCTTGAACAAATCTATCTTAATTTAATTTAATTTAATTTAATTTAATAACATTTATATACCGCCCTTCTCCCTGAGGACTCAGGGCGGTTCACAGGGCAGAATAAAATACCAAATACAAACATTAAAAAGAGATTAAACAGTTGCCCTAGTTAAAACAATAGGAGTACAATTCTAAAAACCCCAAGATAAAATTAAGAGACCAAAGATAAAACAACCCCACCGATCCCCATCAGGCTAGGCCAGCTTGTACAAACAAAAACGTCTTGAGATCGCGACGAAAGGAGCGAAGATCGGGTGCCATCCGGAGCTCTACCGGTAGCTGATTCCACAGCTCCGGAGCGCCCACAGAGAAGGATCTCCCCCTGGGGGCCACCAATCGACATTCTCTGATCGGTGGCACCCTGAGGAGGCCCTCTCTGTGGGAACGCACAGGGCGCAGGGAGCTTGATGCCGGCAGCAGATGTTCCCTAAGGTACTCCGGCCCCATGCCATGGAGGGCTTTAAACATAATCCTATGTTTTCCTGTGATTCTATTGATTTTCTTAAAAAACATTTTATTTTCCTTTTCTTATTATTTATCCTTTTTTGTGGACAATCTTAACTTAGATCTCTTCCCTTCTTTGTTTGATTGATTCTGAAAGCTTTGCGTCAGGCTTTTATCTTCCTTTCTTCTACTATCATGAAAGCTTGCTCTGAAAGTCTGTTGGAATTTTTGCTTTTTTGAAGTTTTTGGACTTTTGTTTTCAGTGTGATTTGCATAAAATATCAGGTTCACTTTTACATACGTTACTTTCATTGTACTTATTTTGACTGTTCTCAAGATGAAATCTTGCTGGCATACATACTATCTTTAATCTTCTAATTTTAACTATCATAATCAACATCTTCTGATGTTTGAAAATAGTAATTAATGGTCTATACCAGGAGTCACCAACCCCAGGTGGTGCACCAGTACTGGACCGCGCCATACCAGCAACTGATCTGCACAAACAAGCATCCGTGAGATGCAGGCAGCACACAAAACCACGCACTCTCCGGTCCACGGAAAATCCTCTCTCCATGGAACCGGCCCTGGTGCCCAAAAGGTTGGGAACCTCTGGTCTATACTGTTCTATATCATATTCCTAGAAATGTCTTGGTTAACTGGATTGCAGTTCTGAATTGTCTATTATTTATTTACTTCATCATGGCTCTAAGTAGTGTACACTTGATAGGCTTTTTAAAAAGAGTGTTCTGCAGAACCTTCAGTTTTTACAAGAACATGAGGTTCCATCAGAGATTAAGGGCAATAATTAAATAACTTCAGTGCAACTAGGGCATCCATAGTAATTTTTCTAAGGAGTTTTTTTTAAAAACCATGGACGACGTTCCTCCAGGCCTTCCTGTCCTTTACCAGAGCACTATATAATATACCAATACGCTATATTAATAGTCTCTTTGGGTCCAGTGATGTCTGCATATAGAGTTTGCATTTATGTTGATTGACAATAAATGAGAAATATCTTTGTCCATTTCTAATCTATTTCGTGCATTATCACACTTACCAAATCATCACATTCTGTGCTCTAATGTATGATTTTACATTCCTTGAGCATATATTAGTTTTCTTATTTTGCTCTGCCTTGGTTGAGCTTACTAGAACTTGTGACTTTTTGCAATATTTATGTAAAAATATGTAGATAGAACTAGAAAAAGTGCACTTTTTGAAACTGTGGGATTTGTTTCTCCTGAACAAATAGCCTGCCCAGATTCCTCTCCCATTTGATTACAGATTAAAGTCAAATGTTGACTTTCACTTTTAGCCAGGCAGAGCACTGTGATATTTTGGTCACAGCAATGAATGAGTCCATTGTTTGTGAGCATCAGTGCCAAGAATAAAAGGAGATTGAATAGCAAGTCACCATGGCTGAAGATGCCAAGTACAAAAAAATATCCCAGTGGCTTTTAAATTCATGCATACTTTGATGTTTCTTCCCACTTTTGTGATTCAAAGTGAAAATCAAGCAGGATCTCTGGTTTTAACTATTTCCAGGCTTGAAAATATTATTTCCAAGGACTGAAAATGAAGTATCGGAGAGTCATTTGGTTATTAAATAATCATTTTATTTTTTCTTTTAATATATTTATAGCTTTCCCTCTGTTCAGAGGACCCTGTGGAGATTTCAACCCACAAAAAACGAAGAAAGATTAATGAAAGAAAATGAAGATATACAGATTAAAAGACAGAATAATAATTAAAAGAAGTAAAGATTTACTTAAGAGACAAATTGCATTGCCAGGCTGCAGTTGCTAAGGCATAAATGCAAGAGTACTGAAAGTCAGATAATATCAGTGCCCTGAAGAAGGCATCTACAAATCTTAACTTATAGACAAGAGTATGCCAGAAGAAGAATTCTTTCTTGTGTTGGAGGCTAAATAGTTAAAATCTTAAATGTAATTTCTAAATCTATGATGTCTGACTGTTAGTGTTTAGATTACCAATGCAGTTTTTTTAGGACCAGTAATATATGGTCCTGATACATGTAGTTACAACAGTTCACTTAATGGTCATTCTAAGTTACAACGGCACTGAAAAAAGTGACTTATGACCATGTATCACACTTATGACTGTTGCAGCATCCTCATGGTCATCTGATTTATATTCGGACACTAGGCAACTGACTCATATTTATGATCCTTGCGTGATCCCCTTTTGCGAACCTCTGATAAGCAAAGTCAATGGGGAAGCCAGATTTGCTTAACAACTGCCGTGATTCACTTAACAGCCATGGTGAAAAAGGTAGTAAAATGGAGCAAAATTCACTTAACACATTTCTCACTTAGCAACATAAATTTGGGGCTCAATTGTGGTTGTAACTCGAGGACCACCTGTATAGGATCTCTGAAGATACTCAACAATATCATTCTCTGCTTTTGCCATTATTGCAAACTCACTGTTTATTTTGTGGTTTTCCAAATAGAAGGTCACCAGAGCATAACTAGCAGAAACTGCTATCCAGGAAGAGTTACAGACACCAGACCAGGCACAGTAGGATGAATGTACTCTGGGTCACTGATACTTCCTGCTTTAGAGACAGATCCAGGAGCTCACCAAATCTCTGGATTTTCCCTCCATCAATGATTTCCCCCCTCATTATTCTATAATGTGAAAGGGTATCAACAAAATCACCAGCTTTGTCAGTTAGGAGATTTGGTGGCCCAGTGGGTAGAATCCATGCCCACAGCCTGGAGTTTCATATGATGGGCTCAAGGTTGACTCAGTTTCCCTCCTTTCATGGTTGGTAAAATGACCCAGATTGTTGGGGGCAGTGTGCAATAATGGAGTGATATATAAGTCTAAGTGCTATTGCTATTTGCAGTACTTTTTTTGTAAAAGAAAAAGGTGTCGGAACTCACACATGTCATCCAAAAAAGGTGCCGGAACTCCGTTCTGAGCATTCTACGAGGAAAAAAAGCCCTGGCTATTTGCCTTAGATTCCATGGGTCTTTGGGACAGGTCATTCTAATGGACCTTTTGCCCTTATACAGATGATCTGAATCTCAGACGAAATTGGCCTACCAATGTTTAAAGGTCACATAAATCTCTTTTGACCCTTCTCTCTCTCTCTTGCAAAAATAAGTAAAACTTTCCTGTGCTTTTAATGTATGGTTAATATAATTGCATTTTGAAATGTGTCCCACCCTGGAGGTTTGGCTTGGAAGAAGCCTGTGGGTTGATAAAAAGTATGAAAATCTTAACCTGCTTTGACTTTATTGTATGCAGAAGACATCTTAATGTGTAAGAAGTAGCTTACACTGACTTTCATTAAATTTACAATGTAATTCTATTTCTCTGTTGCAAATTAGTTCCATTGAGTTCATCAAGATTTAATTCTGCGTAACTGAATACAAGATTGCAGCTTTTATGATTCAGGTTTGAACTTGTTTGTGGCGTAACATTTCAGGCTCGCGGGACTTACTGTAGGTTCCCTCTATGTTGGTGCCTGATGGATTTCTGTAGGTTGTCATTATCATGAGTCCTTGAGGAAACTATTGAGGTCTTTAAGGTAATCTCTGGACAAAATTAAGTGAACAGTCTAAATACATTAATTAATTCTGTTTCAAGGATAACGCTTAAAATAGCAAACATAAAGAGACTTATGGTACTGTAGTGACACAAAGAATTAGGTAAAAGACTGTATTGCAGAATGCAGTTCTGTGTTGGGTAAAAGAAATGAAAATATACAAACAGATGGATTCAAACATCAGCCATAAAGTGGTTTATGGTCTTCAAAGGTAGCAGCTGTGTAGAGCGCATTGCAGTAATCGGGCAAGGGGTAATAGGGGCATGAGTTACTACAGAAAATGACTGCAGGTAGAGCTACAATTAATATATTATCTGGATTGGGGCAAAGGACCTCCTAGCTATAAGCTCAGGAAGGGGAGGGCTGCCTCCTTAAGAGACACCACTGGAACTAACAGAAAACTGACACAAATAAATAACAATTCCATCTTGATGCAGTTCAACTTTAGCCTGTTTTCACCTGTTTCCTGTTGTTAGGAAGTGAACTTGACTTTGATTGCACTTCCCTGAGTAACTCTATCTTGATATAGCATTGTTCTCTTATTAAATTTTTTTTAAATGGCTTTCCATATCTAGTCTCTACTACTAGATAAATTGAATTTTAAAAAATGAGTAGATGGGCATGCATTGAGATCATGATTTAGCTCAAGTGGATCTTAGTCTCTGTCTGAAGTGAGCATCCCTATGTACACTAATACAGCAAAATATACTGTTTAAAAAGAAGTGAGTTGTAAGTTTCTAATCACATCATTGACTAATGTTCATTTTAAATCTTGGTTTCTTAGTCTGGATAGAAATATTAAGTCATTTATCAGAAATAAATTTGTATTTAAATAATTGCTACAGATTATTTTGCTTATTACTTAACACTAGAAACCCAGCATCTACAGAGAAATAAAATTTCCTATTTTTTATTTCTATTCATTATATTGTATTGAAAAGTTAAATGAATATTTTCAAAGTCAGTGAAATTTCACACATCAATTTTTCTATATGTGGTTTGATGTTTAGGATTAGAGATTTATGTTATACGTATTGGTTCCTAATAACTATCATCTCCCTTTTGTGGATTGACAGTTCAAGTTGTGATATGAATATATATTATCATTCAGTATTTTTCCAATTTATTGCTGGGATTCCTGTAAGGAATTCCACATGTGATTGCATTCTATTCACACCTTATGACAAAACAAATAATTTGTTAATTGGCATAATGATGTTAATAACTATAATATTACTGTTGGCTATGATACTGTGTATTAAGCAATGCCAGCATATTTCATAGCAACCTAGTTAATATTTACCTGATTATTGCATATTTAACGATCATGCAAATTGTTGTCTGCAGTTGCCAGGTATCTGTAACAAAAAGGATTAACCAGTTTAGCAGAGTGTTGCTCCCCACACAGAGAACATAAATAATGCCTGTGGGTATTACTAATAATACTTTGTTATTATACTAAAAAAAGGAAGCTTCCAGACATGGATAGTGGTTTGGTTTATTGAAGTTGGTTGGGTCTGCAAAACACAATAAACCATGCAAATAACAATGATTGGATAAACAAAAGATTAAACCAAATAACATAATTTTGTGTGATATATGATCCCAGTCAACAACTGAGGAAGGAAGCCAAAAAAGATGAAAGAGGGAAGGCATTGTTGAAACAAAAGCCAGCATGGTTTATTGCATTATCCATAAGTGATTCAACTTATCTTTCTACTCATCCATCCATCAAGCATCTTTGTCTCTCTGTCTGTCTGTCTGTCTGTCTGTCTGTCTGTCTGTCTGTCTGTCTGTCTGTCTATCTATCTATCTATCTATCTATCTATCTATCTATCTATCTATCTATCTATCTATCTATCTATCTATCTATCTATCTATCATCTCTCCTCCTCTTACTTACCCAGATAATAATTCCTGTGGGCCTCATAAATAGAAAGAAGCAGCTAGTTGTGAAGATGCACAAGAGGATCAAGGATCAAGACACTGGATTAGAAGCCATGTTGATGATTAACTGAGACATTTATTAGAAAGGTTTAACTACTTCTTCCTAGCCTTAGTTTAAATGCATTGCTACTGTAGCATTGCTTGGCAAAAAACTATTTAAGAACATTGATTCTTGACTTTTTATGATGGTAGTGAGGGATTGTTATAATAGTGCGGTAATTTTATAGAAATAAAGGGATTTTCAAAAACACTCTAATGGAATTGGTCAACAGCATTGCTCATCTCCACAATAATTTGGATTGACCCACAGAAATAGGGTTACAAACTGTTATAATGGGGAACATTGAGTGTTTTTATATATAGATGTCAAATATTGAAAGGGATCATCCAAGACTGTCTGAATCTTATCAGTCATTCAGTCATTTGAAAACTTGCCAAAGAAAAGGTTGTTGACCATATAATTATTCAGACCCAATGATTTTTTTTCCAGGAGAGCCTTTTTTTTTAAACTGAGGCTGACTTCTTCTCTTAAGGAGAAATTTATAATTTCTGGAGCCAGCAAGCAGTCAAGAGGTAATAAGCCTCGAGGAACAAGGATTAAGCAACCATGTAATTGATGAAACGTTAATAAATTTCTTGTTCACATGCTTAAGTCTTAACAATGCATTGCAATCTCAAATCTCTCCCCTAAATATCCTGGAAAACTTTGGAGACTGAATTGCCAAAAGTGTAGAATCTAAGTAACAATGGTAATGAGGGCAGTACACTAACTTCAGTCTGAGTGTCCCAACACAAGACACAAGCCTGAGTCTCTCCTAACAATATTTATATAGAAAATTTATGTGGCTGCTTATGACCACATTTAATCTTGAGCATCTCACAACAAACCATAAAAATAGGTTAAAAACCTATAAAGTGCAACCATAATATATTAAGACATAGCACCCTGCCAGTTACTTCTGTATTGAGCTCAATAGCCATTTTTTTTAAAAAAGACTGATTCTTAGCTCTTTCTAGTTAAACTTCTGCAAGGTTTCTGGCTTCCCCCCCGCCCTCTGGCTTCTTTTTTGTTGTTGGATTTTTTTGTTTATAGCTTTATATTTGTTCCAAAAGCACTTAAGAAATATTTTTTCTATTTTTTTTCTGTATAAGTGCTTTCTACAGCATCTCATTTGAAGCACTTCACAAATAATAGAGAAAGTACAAATGCCACATCTAGCTAACTTTGGCCAAGGCAAACAATGTAGATTTTTTTTAAAAAAAAATATTTGCCTTTCAATCATCCAGTAAGTACTCTATGAAAATATAGTTTCAAATAATGCATTCAGACCATAGCCCAAATCAAGTCCTTCTAATTTTTGCAGTTGTATCGAGAGTTCTATTTAAAACTTGCTGTTTAGCTTTTTGCCTAAATGGATGGATGATGATTTAATTGTGCTGTACTGCTGTTACAATCATTATATGTATCCCCATCTCATTATGCCTCCCAATGTGGATTCCTGCAATAACTCTGCCCAGTGTTGCCCTTGAAGAATATCTGGAAGTTGCAGTTAGTCCAGAATGTGGTAGCAGGAGCAATAACGGGTTGCTCTATATTATACCATTGGTTCACAAACTGCACTGGCTCCCAGAAGGCTTCTAAGTAGGGGTCAAGATCTTGACTGTGACATATGAAACCATTAATGGGAGGGGAGGGGATATTTAAATCATCATTTACTTCAACTCTTTCTACTCCCCCACTATGTTCATCAGGCGGGATATGTTTTGCTTCACTTCCTCCATCATGTACCTAATCATTCAAGTATCATTCCATGTGGGATTGGCCCCAACTCTGTTGAACCTTTGGAAAGATTTCCAGACCTACTGGTTTTCTACGCTTAGGGGCTGGGAGGTAGTTCAAGTCTGAGTTATTACTAATTTATTGTTGATGGTCTTATCCTAAATTGCCATGTTTTTTCTTTGTTTTTTTTACTATGTGTGTATTTATATTTTCTTATTTCTTATTATATCTATTGTCTTTGCTGCCCCAAATCATCAGGACAACATGGATGGCAATATCAAATAATAAATAAATATATAAGATTGATAGATAGTGATTGATAGATAGAAATAGACATAGAAATAGATAAGTAGATAGAGATAGATGATAGATAGATAGATAGATAGATAGATAGATAGATAGATAGATAGTGTCAGAATCCATTTATATCATATTCATAAATGGAATGTTTCAAACATTATCCCATGGATTCTGCCATCTCCCGAAGAGAAGAGGATAGATGTGTATTGAACCGGCAATAGGCATTTCAAAGGAAAGGAGAAGCCTTTTGAACTGGGAAAACAAAAGGGGGGGGCTAGCATCTGGCTTTTGTCACGGAAGACAGCAATAAACAAAAGGGTCCTAACTTCCTTTTTCCCACGAGATGGATGATACGAGAGGAAGGATGGGGGACTGACCAAATGGGGATTAAGGGGGGTTAAACCGGGAACTCTTTATAAGGGTTTACTTCGTGGAAATATTAAGTCCTGTCTCGCCTCCTACAACCAAGCATGTCATAGTAAAGATTCCTTTTGGACTAAGATTTGGCTCCAAGAGTTTTGTCTTCCTAAGACGTGGTTTGGGTTGGGTCCTGACAGATAGATAGATAGATAGATAGATAGATAGATAGATAGATAGATAGATAGATAGAGATAAATGTCACTTAGGGAAGATATTTCAAAGTCTCCAGTACACAAGAGATACATCCTGAAGTAGAGAAGAATTCCAATAAATTGATAATTTTCTAAAACAGTTGATAAGAATTATTTTCCAGATATACATAAGAGAAAATATTCAGTACAAAAAAACCCAAATGTGGTTGGCAATGTAATGTACTTTAAATCAGGATAATATTTTAGAGGCTTCTTTCCTATAATTAAGGTCCTAATCAAATTGCTTTTTATTTTAATCATAACAGTAATTTAAATACTGTGTTTCTGCAAATATAATTAAGTACATATGGAACTCAATATAAGACAAATTAAAATAAACAGGAATTGGTAAGAGAAATGATTTTCTGAGTAGAATACTTTAAAAAAATTAAGGAAGAAATAGTACATGTACCAGGAAACAAATGCTTCATTAGAGAACAGATGGGATAAAATGTGAGCTTCCCAGAATCATTGGGAGTCAGAATCATACAAGTTCAATAGTATAAAAATGAAATAAAATAGATGGAAGAAAGGATAAAATGGAACATGACATACCATGGAGAAAAGGAAAGTTGGTTAAATCTTAGTAAGAACATAAGGTTGGGGGCATTGTCTAAGAATCATTAATTTTTTTATTTTATTTTTATTTTAATCCCATTTATATCCCGCCCTTCTCCAAAGACTCAGGGTGGCTTACAATCTAAGCACAAATCAATGTGCTTAGCAATAGCCTTCATTCTATGTATATGCCTGCTTATTAGGGCTTTCGGGGGCCCCCAAGCGGCTTTATTACAAAGTCAGCTTAATTGCCCCCAACAATCTGGGTCCTCATTTTACCTACCTCGGAAGGATGGAAGGCTGAGTCAACCTTGAGCCTGGTGGGATGCAAACCTGCACTAATTGCAGGCAGCTGGTGTTACTTAAGAAGGCATTAGCCCACTGCTCCACCAAGGCTCTTGTGTTAAGTATATATATGCAATTAAAGTAGAAATGGAAAAACCATTGTACAAAATAAAGTTTGGAAATTTGGAAATTTGAATGTTTGAAAATTGTAGGCTGTGTTTGTTGATTTTATTGTGACTCTCCTAGAGTCCTAGGAGGAAACAGATACAAATAAATGTAAAGAAATAAATGTAAAGAAATACCCCTACATTTTTGAAATGGTTGTACTGATTAATGAGTTAGAGCAGACATGTCAACGTCACGTGATATTGCGCAACATATTGGGACAGTTTTGTCATTGCCGGCCATAGGGTGGGTGCAGCTTCTGCATGACGCGTCTGGCCCGTGGGCTGGCAGTTTGACACCCCTAAGTTAGAGTGTTGAGGATTTCAATTGTAATAAACTGCTAAATTTTGGGGTAAAATTCATGAACTCTTCATACAGATTTTATATCAGGTTCCATAAGAACCTAAAATTTATAGTCAATTGTTAGTACTATTTGTGTTCTGCACTTTTACCATATGAGAATATACGTTACAAAACAACAGTATATTATCTTCCTAAGGATATCTGATACAGAGAATTTCAATTGTTCCTTAAGCATTAATAAGAAATAAATACCCTTTTGCCTTTTCTTTGTTGGTTAATTTTTAATTGATTCTCAAATAAAATATTAAGCAGGCAAATTATTTTGTAGCATGTAGCATGCCTAAAGTTGGCTGACAAAATGACATGGTACTTCTAGAAAAGTTGGAACAAATATTGGTAGAATGAGGGTGCAGTGTTAATGCTTCTTTGCTGGAGGCTCCACACCTAAGCAAATCAAGTTTATCCCAGCAAGTATTTTCATCAAAGAGAGTTCACAGTAGAACAATTTATAAAATTAGTGAATTGTGGCGTTAAAAGAACATATCTTAAAGCCGAAATGAAATGCTAATGAAGGAAGAGTCTAGTGATTGCAGCCCTGCTTTCAGTAAAAACTCTTGATACATCAAATATTTTTCTGACATTGATGCTACCACTTATATCTAACTTATATTTGTCATCTGTCTAACTTCTACATTGATTTCATTAGGCTTAACAGACAGTGGAAGATTTTTTTTCATGCTACAGTAAATATTTCAAACCCTCATGAAATAGTAAAGCTTTTGGATTTAGCGATATCCTGCAACCTAATCTCATTGCCTCAAAAAGACCCATCTCTCTGTCTCTCTCTCTCTCTTTCTCTCTCTCTCTCTGTCTCTCTGTCTTTCTCTCTCTCTGTATGCATGTAATTTAGATCAGGAAAATGGCAAAGAAATAGGAAGGTAAAAGATCCATCCTTACATATTTTACCTAACATTTGCTGAGCAGAAAGTATTTAAAAGTAAGTAGACAGATCTGATCATGTTTTCTCATACTTTTCTCAAATTTATGTTCAGCTATGTTCCCTTCAGCTATGCTTCTGGTGTTCCTCTCCTACAAAATTCACATTCACATACAAGCACTTTGGTACTGTTAAGAGACAGTAACCTGTGACATATCTGAGTGGCAGGAAATTTGAAGCTATGCAACTGGAAGAGGAAATAGTTTCTGTAATAATTTCCAGTTTTGGATTAAATGTCACAATAAGGGTCATCTTCATGCTGATCTTTGCTGATCTCGGAAAGTTGAAGAGAGTCAGATTTGGTTAGTGCTTGCTTGGAAGACATCCAAAGATTCCAAGGCTGAAGGCTAAATTGGGAAAATTGAATTCAAGAAAGAAACAATAAAGTACTTCTGTGTTGTCACTAAGAAAGCAGCATAAACATATCCATAGAGTCTTTAGCAGTCAAGATTGTTTGAAGGAGATTATTTTTAAAAAACATCAGGATTAAATGCAATAGTAATTTAGAGGTTTCGACACTTTTCTTCAAGCTTTATATTCGGCTACTGATATTTCCTCAGAGCTCCATTTCTGCAGGTTAGGATGATTAAAATTGATAAACTTTCATGTGTTTTATATGCACCTTAAAATGTATCTTTATTATAAAATATACACTAGCATATTACTGGACATAGGTAATGTCTCTTATTATGAATTCGTATTAACTTTTTAAAAAATCTGTTTTTCAATGAGCAAACCCTTTTCAATTTGTACACTGGCTTTATTCCACTTAAACAAAACAAACTTCTAAGAGAGTTAAACTCTCAGTGATGAAGTGGAATAGCTGGCTATGGAGAATGTGAATGAAGTTCACTAGCAAGTATATCTGGGAAACATAATTTCATAATATATTGTTAAATTGCTGCCTCTTGTAATTTACCCATGATTATTCATGAATATTGTACATTAAAATCAGATAGGCATATTTTTCTACTTAGGGTTTTCAGGGAATGTTCAGTTTTTCATGCTATGGGTATTAAATAAAAAGTGGTGCTGAAAGAAAGCAACTCTATTTGTCAAATAAAATTTATCTTAAAGGCATACAGGTATTTTTAAATCTCTCTCTTTCTGTTTGTTTTTTATCATCAGAGACTGCCAAAATGGCAAACCTTGATATATTTAAACGTATTCAACATTGGAAATGTAAATGTTCCTTTTCAGTTTTATTTGCCTTGCAACGAAAAATAGTTTCTATAATGGATGAAATCATAAGCTAATAATATTCAATTAATTTTTATGAGTCATAGTTTTGAGTAGGTGGTGGGATTTGTTTGGATTTTTTTTGGGTGTTTTTGTCAGATGAAAGATTGATATAGCAGTTTGAACAAGAGTTCCTACCAAAGGCACATGTAGGCTGTTGGACTAATGGCTTATTTATTAATATTCATGAGCCATTTCATTTAGCTGTTGCTCTTGGGACTTGATTAAAGTAAGACTGTTACACTAGCTTCTGAAGCTGGAAAGAGTGCTCTGGGTGACACAGCTAGTATGACCGAAATATATGAAGCCATCTCTGTAAGAATATTAGAAGTTCTTCTGTGTTAAAGTTGTACTATTCAGCCCCATTTCAGAGTGAGATGATGGAATGAATTTCTACATGTCTGGCTTATTCTTTTAATGCCTTTTTTGTTTCTTAAGGTCTGAAAAAAGAAATGACCATGTAGATGCCAACTGCCCAAATACAGCATAATGGGAAAGAGTGAATGGAGTGGAATTGGACTGCAATCTTGAAAACAGCCATCTTGTGGACTATCACCTGGTGGGAGACATTTCTATCACTCATTGCTTACTCTGTTCATGTTACTGTTCACATAAAGTGGATTTGTTCTTAGGCTGGAATTTGAGTTTTTACCCTTACAAATTTTTAATTTGTACATAGCACACTGAACAGAGCAATATTATCAGCAATGGGTGACATGACAAACAGCGATTTTTATTCAAAGAACCAAAGAAATGAGGCCAATCATGCAGGAGAATTTGGGTGTTCGCTTCAGGATCTCCGTTCTCTTATGGAACTTCGAGGAATGGAAGCAGTGGTCAAAATTAAAGAGATGTACGGGGACACAGAAGGCCTCTGTAGACACTTGAAAACTTCGCCAATAGAAGGTAAGTGATATTAATGTTTTTCTTTCATAAATTAGCCCCAGAGGTTTGGTATCATGGTTTGTACAATGTCTTTTTAATCCTCCTTAAGATGAGTTCATCAAATAGATTTTGAGTTGTATATTTGTGGTGTGCCTAAATTGGAAAAGAAAATTGCAAAGGGGAAAAACTTCAACAAAGAGATTGGAGCACAGTGAGACAACTCACTGTTAAAACTTCTGTAGTGTGAAACTACAAAAATAGTACTGCTCTTGAAAGTTGTTAAAAATGCTAATTTGATTTTTTTTAGAGAAGGTTTATTTTTAAAGGACTATATAATAAAAATTCTTGAAGATATTACAGTTATTTCCATTGCCATATATGGCGCTGTATGTGTGTTTGGATAGTAGGATATTCTTTTTTCATATCATTCTTACTGTTCTCTGTTTCTTGATAGAGATATATCATCTTTCTATCTGAGTTTGCTTTGTATATGTGAAACATTGCACCACAGTCTGTGTTACACTATCACTGGAGTCTTATAAGAACCTCTGAGTGCTCATTCTGTGCTTAAAAACTTTATTCAGGAAGTACCTTAATTAAAACAATCAGGAAAACTATAATAATGCCAAGTAGGCATGGGAGAATATATCTGTTTCATTTTTTAATAGCACAAACTACTTCATTTTATGAAATATATGTATATTTACAAAAATATACACATTTTGTATTCATTTCTTCCTCACATATAAGTTTTTCAAATACTTTCCCCTAATAAAAAAGATAAAATATCTCTTTTGAAATTTTTATAGTGTGCAGGGTAGATGGACTCAGTTACAGTGGTAATGAATACATTGCTGGGAGACCTGAAAGACCAGATTAGGTCAGATCATTTTCATGGAGAAAATCTATGTAGTTGCTTAAGGACTTGATGGCACATAATGTGTCAATTTTATAATGTATGCATTTTTATCAAAACCATTTTGCAAGTGTTGGAAGGATTACATATAAAGTTTGAAATGTATAATCATATTTTTATATATTTATACTTAAGTGCTAAGCATTTCATGATCCTTCAGGTGTAACGTTTCTGAATCATGGGCATAGCATTTTGTGATATTAGGCTTTGGAGATGATTAACAAAGATAAGTTACCCTAGAAAGTGTAAACTGATAAAATTGATTTCATATCAATCAATCAATCAATCAATCAATCAATCAATCATAATAGAGCTGGAAGGAACCTTGGAGGTCTTCTAGTCCAATTCCCTGCTTAAGCAAGAGATATACCCTTTAAATAGGTGGCTGTCCAGTTTTTTCTTAAAAACAGCCAGGAATGAAGCACACACAACTTTTAAATGCAAGTTGTTGCACTGGTTAATTCTTATCACTGTTAGGAAGTTTCTCCTTAGTTGTAAGTTGCTCCTTCACTTGATTAATTTTAATCCATTGTTTCTTGTCTTATCTTCTGGTACATTGGAAAATAAGTTGACCCCCTCTTCTTTGTGGGAGCCCCTCAAATACTGGAATACTGCTATCAAGTCACTCCTAGTCTTTCTTTTCTCTAGATTGGCCATACCCAATTCCGGCAACTTTTTTGCCTCCAGTCCCTTAATCACCTTAGTTGGTCTTTGCGCTTTTTCCGAAGTTTCAACATCTTTTTTGTAATGTAGTGACCAAAATGGGATGCAATATTCCTGATGTGATCTTACTAAGGATTTATAAAGTAATACTAATGGTTCACATGATTTTGATTTATGCCTCTGTTTATACAACCAAGAATTGTATTAGCTTTTTTGGCTGCTGGGTCATATTTACATGATTGTCCACTAGGACTCCAAGGTCCCTCTCACAGTTACTGTTTTTGAGCCAGGTTTCACCTAGTTTGTTCTCATACCTTTGGTTTTTCCTACTAAAGTGTAAAACCTTGCTTTTCTCCACATAAAATTTCATGTTGTTGGATAGGGCCCATTGCTCAAGTCTGTCAAGATCTTTTTGGATCCTGATCTTGTCTTCTGGGGTGTTGGCTATTCCTGTCAGCTTAGTGTCATCTGCAAATCTGATGAGTTTCCCTTCTGTTCCCTCATCTAAGTCATTTATGAAGATATTGAAGAGTACTGGGTTTAAGATGGAACTGCTAGATGTAGTACCATTAAGAACTACTTGTGAGTATGGTTTGTCAGCCAGGTATAAATCCATCTGGTGGTGATGTTGTCTATCCCACATTTTTCTAGTTTATCAAGAAGTAGGTTGTGGTCTACTTTGTTGAATGCCTTGTTGAAGTCCAAATATACTATGTCCACAACATTTCACTGGTCTACTAATTTAGTCACTTTGTCAAATAATGAAATAACATTGGTTGGCATGATCTGTTTTTAACAAACCCATGCTGGCTACTAGTTATAACTTTATTTGTTTCTAGATGTTCACAGATCTGCTTTTTGATTATTTTTCCAATACCTTCCCAGGTTTTGATGTTAGAATGATTGGTCTGTTGTTTCCTGGGTCTGTTTTTCCCCTTTCTTGAAGATGGGAACCATATCAGCTCTTTTCCAATCCTCTGGTAGTTCCTGGGTACTCCAGGATTTTGTTAAAGATATGGTGTAATTCTTCTGAGATAACATCTGCCAGTTCTTTAGAACTCTGGGATGTAATCCATCATGTCCCAGTGATTTATATTCATCAAGGCCAGACAAGTGTTCTCTTACCATTTTTGCTTATTTTAATTTTTATTTCTAGTCTGTCTTTTGCAGTTTATGCTTTTGATAGGTTGGCTATATTTTCATTTTGCATGAAGACTGATGCAAAGAATAAGTTTAAGCAGCTGTGCTTTTTCTCTACTGCCTGTTCCTTTCTTCCCATTTTCTCTCTTTAGTGGACCAACTGTTTCCTTGACTTTTTTCTTGTTATTTATATGTTCAAAAAAACCTTTTTTATTATCTTTGACTTTTGTTGCAAGTCTTTGTTCATTCTAAGGCAGTGATGGTGAACCTTTTAGAGACCGAATGCCCGGGTGCTGGGTGGGTGTGGCCCATTGGGTGGGTGTGGCCCATTGGGTGGGTGTGGCCCATTGGGTGGCCATGGCTGCAGTGGTAACAGCATACTGGGTGGGACTAAAAAGTTCAATCAATCAGTTCCAACATTGTGAGATCTTTTTTTTTCCTGCGAGAAGTTGAAATTGATTGAACAGCGACAGAGGCCTAAAGTGAAAAGGTTTTTAAAAACCCAGCTGAAGGCCCAGGACTGGGGTGACAGTGTGTGTGACCACAGAGAGGACTCTGCGTGCCACCTGTGGTTCGCCACCACGGTTCTAAGGCATTGCTTTTCTAACTTCATTTTTGCAGATTCGAGCTATCTGCTGATACTCTGCCTTAGTTATGTGTCTCTCTTTCCATTTTCTGTACTTATCCTTTTTGTATTTCAGTTTATCAGAGAGATCTTTGTACAACCATACTGGTTTCTTCTTGGATTTCTTATTTTTCTTTTTCAGTGGTATTGTGTTGAACTGGGCTTTTATAATCATATTTTTCAGTGTTTCCCATGCTTCTTGAGCTGAGATTTTATTTATTTATTTATTTATTTATTTATTTATTTATTTATTTATTTATTTATTTTATTAAATTTATATGCCGCCCTTCTCCCTAAGGACTCAGGGCAGCGCACAACAATAAAAATTAAAAACATAAAATAGAAAATTTTAAAAAGAATTAAACAATAAATACAATCATTATATCCCAATTTAAAAACCAGTAAAAAGCTAATTAAAACCATAGTCAGTCCAGGCCCGCTTGTTGGAACAACCACGTCTTCAGGTCACGGCGGAAGGACCGAAGGTCAGTGGTCGTCCACAACTCCGGGGGCAATTTTGCTTAGACTCTCTCTGAATTTGTTAAAATCAGCTCTTTTAAAATTTAAGACACTGGTTGGATTATATTCTATTGCTTGTGTTTGCATTATATTGAATTCCAATGTGACGTGATCACTTTCCCCCAAGGTTCCAGCAACTTCAACTCCCTCTATCACTTCTTCTCAATTAGTAAGAAATAGGTCCAGTGTAGCTTTTCCCCTCTTCTACCTTTTGGATGACAAAGTTGTCAGCTAAGTTGGTTAGGAATTTGTTCAATCTCCCACTTGCTGCAGAATTCATCTCCCAGTTGATATCAGGGAAGTTAAAATCTCCCAATATTACTGTAGTGTATTTCCTACATACATTTGTTAATTCATTAGCAAAGGGTTCATCTATTTTTCTTGGTTGATTTTCTATAGAATAGTAAGATTATAGTTTAAAATTGATAGAAAACAATTTCAAATCATTTTGCTTTATGGCTGTCCACAAAACTAATGAAATATCTGTGAAGACATTCAGATTCCCAAAGTAACATTCATTCCAATGTACAATAAGTGATACAAAGTTGGAAAATTTAAAGATATATTTAACAATTTAGTTTGGATGTGAAATTGTGCTCTAGAAATAAAGATAGGATGTCACGTTTTTGCAGATTCCTTTTCTTGTGAGAATTCTGCTGTAGAGATGCAAAGCAAAAATAAGAACTGCATTTGAAGTTAAAGAGAAAAGGAGATGTTAAAGATCTTTTCCCTGAATTTATTTTTAGTGGAAGTCTCTTGGTTCTTGATCCCTTCAGTTCATAGTGACTTTCTTTAGTACAAAACACCATATTAACCCCAATAATTTCTCCAAGCCTAAAGTGCACAATCTTGTGTATGATAGTTTGCAGTGTAAGACATGATAGAAATTCAGTATCTTCCATAAACCTTTAGATTAATCCATTCCTGATCTATTATTGCTTTACTTGTGGAAGGAAAAGCAATTCCTTGATATCACAATTCATGCCATTTTATGCCATCATAGAAATATAGTGCTATAATATAATTTAGCATTCAGATGTTTAGTCCAGACACTATTGTTTTAAACTTATTATGTGTTATTAATGGTAACACATGGTAACACTTTTGAATGGATTGGCAGGTTTTTATGATATGCAGTCTGACAATATGTCATCAAAGTTCAGCAGCTATCTACATTCCTTACCATGGCCAAGTGACTGGAAATAAAATATAATACTATTACAGTGACCAGAAAGAGAAATACTGTTAAAACAAAATAAAAGATTCAGTAATATCCATGTGGTTAGCAAGAACACCGAGTTATAAATATGGAAGCTCTTGCATCAGCCAGAGCTGGTTAGTTGCTTCTCAAAAATCCTGTCACCCAGCTCCTACTCTTTTGTGACAAGCAATTTAGCAAGTGTGGATTGTAGAAATTTGGGCTGAATCACTTCAACCGTGTTTCCCAGCATAGAAATCAATCTGGGCTACATACAATTTTGACCCAAATTTTAGCTTGAACTTCAGCAGTTAAAACCAGGAGCCAGGATAGAGTTCAAAAGTATGCAACCTACGCACCAGAATCTGATCTAACAAATGGTCAAAGCAAATTGAGTTCAGTCCCTGGCTACAAATAGCATCTCCACCCTACTCTTAGAGTGGAGTATTTGGTCTATTCTCTTTATTAGAAGGCAGAAAGTGTGAGGTCCTATATTCATTTTTCGTTAATCATCAAAGTGCCCTATGGTTTCAGAGTACTATTTCTCTTCTCTTTTCTGAGGGCAAGAGAAATCCAGAAGAGGCAGTGATTCCCTGGTGATTATGGAAAAGGAGAGAAAACTGTTTTTCAGATATATGACACATAGGATGACACTATGAAACTGTGTTCTTGTGAGAAGTTCAGATTCAATAAAAATTAATTTGAACTACATATTTGTCTTTCGCTTGATCCTTCACTTCCATCCTTTGGACAAAATGCTCTTGGAGGCATCACAGTAGCGCTCCAATGATGCACCATTTCATAATGATGGAAATTGCATGATTCTTCCACTGTGAATTATAAAACAAAGGCTCAGAAATCTTTAATTTATTTTCATGTTGTTCCAAGTATTGAATGTAGCTTCACCATCCCCAAACTTTCTTGCCAGTTTCATGATGCTCTGATGAAGCCCATTCTGCTTCCTTCCAAATCAACATTCAAGTATTCTCATAGATAACCTAATTTCACTAAATCTTCCCGCCCTCCACACAAAGATAACACCATATCTAGTGATATCCAGACAGGCAATCTTTAGCCCTCCTCCCACCTCCTGGTAGACACTACAAACAGTGTTGATATTTTTGAAGAGAATGTGAAAATCAGAGCATTAATCATCAGACAGGTACTGCACGGTATGTATAGACAGGTGTGCAGACCTCCATACTCAACTGCTTCAAAACATGTTGAATTTGTTACTCTACACATTTTGATGTAAAAATGTTGTCCCGGTACTTATTGTTTGTTTGATACTCAATGTGTTGGCCATGCTGGGAATGTCGCTGACATAGCTACTATATGAAAAGGGACAGACACGGAAATAAAGAGTTACATGGAAGGTCACATGGTTTGTTTGGAAGTCGTCATTTTTAGTACTCACCTGCTGGAACCAATTAAGGATGACTATCAAGGTACTACTGTATTTGACAGTGCTTAGATTGCTGTCCTTGAATCAGAAAGAACTTAATTTTCATTCTTGTTCAACCATGCAGGTGTTGAGCTTGTTTCAATCATTAGCTAGGTTCAACTCTCAGTGACAAATAGGAGAATCCAAGTCTTAAGAGCTGGTGTAAAAAACAAATGTTAAGTAAGAAATCTTCCTTTTTATATCTGTAGGAGGGCAGCTTCTGTTTCCATTTCTGGCAACTAAAAGAGTCAGACAATTAATCCTAAAATGGAAAGGCTGGTAGCTCTGTTTAAATGGCTAATTTATTTTGCCTCTCTGACTTTGGCATGGAAGCAGATTAGGAATAGAGAAGCATTTGTTTTTAATTGGGAAAAATAACCACTGCTTTGTTAACCTCTATACTAAATTTCATTTTTTATGTGTGCCATTGTGCCCACAGTAAAAAAATGACAATAAAGATTATCTTATTTTACTCTAGTAGTGGATTCTATCATTGAACTAGATAATTTTAAAGATCAGGGTTACAGCCAACCTGATGTCCCTCCATTATATTAATATTTAGATAATGAATTAGGTGAATTAAGTTTATGTGAAGGATTAATCTCAACATTCTGTTGTTTGGAAGAATGTTAGACAACTTACATTTAGATGTATCCAAATTGGAAAAAAGTTTATGTTAAAGTAAACTGAGGTCCTTAAATGTTTGGTGCAATATGTTGATAAAAAATGGCAAACTGAGTAACATCGTTTTTCCCCCCGAATGACTTAATTGAGAACTTTCATGAGATTCCAGTATTTGAAGAACTAATTAGGCGATTTGTAGCTCATTTTTATTTGAATTTTCAAAGATAATATACTTGAAAAGATGTAGTAATTTTGAGAGACAATACTATACATGGGCCCTAGAAACAAATAGATTGAAAAGTGCACCAGTAGTTTCCAGGCAACAGTGAAATTCATTATCAAGGCAAAATAGAATTTGATTGCATGTGGAGTGGAATGGACTTTTATAGTAAAGATGTACTATATGTCTGCAGTTCTTACTTTTTATACATTTATTTGAAATATTTTATGGGCTTGTGTTAATGATAAAAATCTTTTTTCAGAATTGCTTCAAATTACTAATTTAAACTTAATCACAATGAACTATAAATAATCGTCCAAACATCATACTGATGATACCCCACCCCGAAACCCCGAATGATCTCGCCCAGCGGCTTCATATAGATGTTGAACAGGAGGAGAGAGAGAACCAACCCCTGAGGGACTCCACATACGAGATATATTATATTATATTATATTATATTATATTATATTATATTATATTATATTATATTATATTATATTATATTATATTATATTATATTATATTATATTATTATATTATATTATATTATATTATATTATATTATATTATATTATAATTATATTTATTATATTATATTATATTATATTATATTATATTATATTATATTATATTATATTATATTATATTATATTATATTATATTATATTATATTATATTATATTATTATATTATTAAGAAGATATAATAGCAAATTTTATACAGATAGTCCTTGCTTAACAAGCCTAATTGAGAGTGGAATTTCAGTTGGTAAGTGGTATAGTGTTTAAGATAAAATTCACATGATCGCACTGCTGAGCAATGGCAATTTCGGTAGTCCAGGTTGCAGTTGCAGGCAAGGACTGTGCTGTTGTTAGGCAAGAACTTCATTTTCTTCAGTCCGGCTGCATTTACCTCTATTTCATCTTCACTCTTCCCCCCACAACTCTGTCCTTTTGGCTTCCCCTGAACTCCACCTCTCCTGCCACTCCTACTGTCTAGTATGCCACCGTGTACCCTTGCCACTCTGGACTTCTCTGCCAGCCACCCCAAAAGAGTAAAGCTGGGAGTGGGGAGATAGGCAGGTGGCTGAGTTGAAGTGCATATTGAAGTCATAACTTAGAGTGGGCTGCCAAGTGCCCAAATTGGGATCACGTGACCACAGGGGTTGCTGCAACAGCTGAAACTTCAAGGAACAATCGTAAGTACCGTTTGTTCAATGCCATCATAACTTCAAATAGTCATTGAATGAATGGTTCTTAAGCGAGGACTACTTGTATCTTTAGTGAACTAGCTGCAAAACAAAGTTGTAGCCCTTTTCACTTATAAAATGTTTTTGCTTACCTGTAATAAAATTGTTAATCCCAATTTAACTTTGGCCTTGAAATGCATAGGTAAATAATTTCTCTCATGACCCCTGTCAGGGTTCTCTTTAGCTGACTTCTTCCAAGGCAGCAGCCAAAGGGTCAGAGGTTTTCCTATCAACTTAGGAAATAAAAGATTGTTTAAAACAGCATGGTGGGGATTCAGATTCAATCAGTGCTTCTTTAGTGTGGCTTAGCTGAAGAGCCATTTAAGGGCCGTATTCTTTGAAGGAGCAGTACAAGAGGCAAATGTATGAGGGGAATGAGATGAGAGAGACAGGCGTATATCTATCCCACCTTATAAATATTTAAGATATCTGCGAGTAATTATGGAAGCTCATCTTCATCTGTGAAGGCACTGACAATTTTTAACTGTTTTGTTTTGTTATTATTTTTATACTCTACTGCAAACCCAAAAAGGATTCAGTGCTTTATAGGAGGTACACTGAACAATTAATGGAACCACAGTTATTATAAAATAATAAAACATATAAAATAAACCTTTCAAAAAGCAGCTAAAGTAGGAGGGAACCTAATTTCTATTTCATAGCTGTAATGAAGAATTATGACAAAATGGAGGTAGAGTTGTTGCTTGACTAGAGTGACTTTCACTGTTGAAAGGACTGTGTTGTAGACTGAAGACAGATGATATCTAGATAGATGCTGTTCAAAATGAACAGCCCTCTTTCAACAGAGGGGGAGGAATATAACACCATCTATCTCCAGTCTACAACACAGTCCTTTCAACAGTTCCAAGAAGGCTCCACACCCATTTGCACTACTCAGGTGACCCTGACAACACAGATAAGCCTCCAGGTGGCATCAACAACTCTCTAAAAGAATGCAAATGACTAGCTGTCTGCAAGGAATTTAAATCCTTCCATTCCCCACCACCCAGTCACAGCTGAAGAAGCTTCATTGATGAGAAGTGAAACGTATTCAAAGAGAAAAAAGAAAGTCCAGTTGCCTCATGAAAAAACACCTTTCGGACAACCATGACGTGGATGATTGAGAATCTCCATAGACATATAGTGCCATGTTGCAGTTCACTCCAGTTAGTGACTTCCTTGGTTAGACTAATATGTGAAAGGAAAGAAGGTGTAATCACCAGCCTGCTCATCTTTCCCTGCAATGCCCAGCTTGCAGTCTCACACACATGTTCTCCAAGTCAAATCTTGTTCTTTTTAATTTTCTAAGTTTAGCCAATATGTTTGACACCAATGATTAATGGTCAGCTCCATAACCAGCACCTGGATTTATGCTTATCAATTGGACTGCACTTCTTAATCTTCTGGTTTTTATTACCTAGTGAACTAGATTTTGATCCTGTCCATCTGCTAATGTCTGTATGAAGAGTCTTCATTTGTGCTGCTTGAAACAATTGGCAATACAGTTTCTGTTTGCAAATCCTTATTACAGTAATCTACCTCCTGAATTGCTGCTTTTGCCAGTCCATATTTTTCATATCTAACATTTACATTCCTATTACCTATTGCTAGTATTATATCTGATTGTATCTTAAAAGAATATCATAAAAACCCCCCACTCAGAGTCCCATTTAATTGAATTACAAGCTAATTGTGTTTGCTTAAAGGGCCTACAGATTTTGCAAGAACTCTGGCAAGTCTATAACAGGAAGGTAAATTCATTGTGAAATATTTTCTCCCGAATGGCATTCCATATTTATTTTTGAAATTTAACAGACTTCCCTTTGTTTTTTAAGTTTTTTTCTGTCTTTTTGTTTTTTTAGCCTCTTCTGCTTATTTTCTATATTGCACTTTATTTTTATGCCTTTGACCAATACAAAAGTTCAGCTTATTTTTAGTCCTGATTGTAAGATGCTCATTGTAATTATAAATAAAAATAATTATGATAATATTATACATTATATATGATAGAAATCAGTAGATGATTTGATAGGTAGACAGACAAACCATTTTTATTCATAATTATAAATGTATTCAGTCAGGTAGATAATTAAAAAGAGGGGAAAAATTGGTAAAGGTCATTGGAAGAAAACCAGAGTTTCTGTGTATTTCTTCTATCTTGTTCTATGACCATATTGTAAAAACAGTTTGATTTGATTTGATTTGACTCCTTCACCTTTTATATTAAACTCAAATTCAGGGTAGCATGTGGGAGATTTGGAAAGAAAGGAGGCATTCAAAAATGAATGCCTATTATCTAAAAAAAATTCAACATAATAGAAGAAATGACAGCTTTTGAACAGCAAGGCAAATTTAGGGTACTTAAAACAAGATTCTGAAATAGAAAATAAATCTCAGTTTTTAGCCACAGTGATTTAACCTTTAGAACACCTAACAAAAGAAGTGTTATGCAAGTTGTTCTGTCATCTCAGTGATTGGCTCAAATGCCGAGGAGGGCAAACTTAGAATATTCTTGCTCAATTTGAATTAATACAATGATAAATCTGATTTCCTGAAAGTTTCCTTCTCGAAAAGGTAGATAAGGAGGCTCTCTGCTTGGTCACTCATGCCTGGTCATTTCTCCTGGACTATTATGATGTGCTCTATGTGGGGCTACCTTTGAAACGTATCTGAAAGCTTCAGCCGGTAAAAAATGAGCCGGTAAGGAGGCAATTTTAGGTGTCCAAAGAAGGGCACATGTAACATCCCTGCTCTGTGAGAGCAGGGTTTGCTTCTGGATACCACTTTGCTAAGAAATGTGAAAAACAAATAAATAAAAAATTATATCGACATCTGGCAAAAAGTATATTCTTCCCACAAAAAGAAAAAGAAAAACAGGAGCAATTTTTTTAACATACATAAATTGATCACTCTACTGATGCAATTAATTGGACCCCCCAGTCTCTCTCTCTCTCTCTCTCTCTCTCTCTCTCTCTCTCTCTCTCTGCATGTGTGTGTGTGTGTGTTTTACACAAACTGTTTCCTCTCATACTCTATATGCAGGCTCAGGGCACATTCAATATCATAGCCTTAAGACATGTGTCTTCCATGCTGTACCTGGTTGGAAATGAGGCTGAATCAAGAAATTACCCTGCTGACTACGATCTAATTCTCAGGAATGGCAACATTATCTGCCATCCAGGTTGCCAGAAATTGATTAGAGCAACTTCTCATTGGTGAACTCCCTGTTTACAAGCTACTCACTCCCATGTTGGGATGAGAAGAACTAATTAATTCCCTCCCCCTCCCGTATCCTCAACTGTGACATGTGGCTTTGTTACAGGCTTTTTCTCTCAATCCTGTCTTTGACCCATTAACCCCAAAGTCCACCTTGAAGGGTTTATAGTCGTTTACTCTGCAATGTCCACACTGGAAAATAGTGGGGGTACCCTCAGAGCACTCCCTTGATTCAGCTGTTTCATTCCCCCTCCTTTCCCCCCTGCAGTTTTCATTATTAGAAGGATTAAATATCTGCCTCCTTGGAGGCCTAGATTTTCTACTGCAACAGCTTTTCTTCCATCATTTTCCTGCTGCTTGCTTAGAGTTCAACTGGCCAGTCAGTGATGCAATGAAAGGTTGAATTATGGGCAAGAATATTTCATTCAGGCATGATAATAAGGGCTGGGGATAAAAAGGCTATGCACCTCATCTCTTCTTTCCTGTTTTTTTTCTTCTTTACTACTTTTTCTTGAGGGTGACAAGAGTCTGTTTATTCCCCCCCCCCGTTCTGTGTCTTAAATCATGGGTTATCATATGGCAAATGTAAAAATATGTGCCGTACTATGCATGGAAATATTCGCTTTTAAAATTACAAGTATTCAACTATTTTCCTTCTACATGCTTCCATTTATGCAATCCCGCCAATATAATGCAGTAAGAGGACTGGAGAAACATAAGAATTCTTGTAATAACATCAGTGGCACAGAAATGTTAAGTAGACACCTTGTGAGACTTACCTCTTCTCTACTCCAGTCTCAGATCTTCAAAGTAATTTGCATGAAGTAACATTAGCAAGTGTCTGCTTTGATTAAAAATAGTTTTTCGTAGTGTGGTAGCTGTTTTAGTATGAGCAAGACAGACCTCTTAAGGGCAAATACAAGCTTTGTTTCCTCTCCAAAGATGCTATTTTTAATTTCTTATGTTAATCTTGTTTAACAGTGATATCAATCCATGTCACGTTCTGTCATGAGATTCTGGCAATTCTGTTTCAGTTTCCAGAGGAACTGTTCCTAATGCTATTACTGTTATATTTACATTTTCCCCCCAGCTGTACTATATTCCATGATTAGCAGCTGCCAGAATCAGAATGGAGATGGAATAAAATACAGACAGTATGCTAAGGTTGAAAAAGTGTTGAATTATGAAAAAAATATTATTAATCATAATCATAATCATAATAGTAAAGTTGGAAGGGAACTTGGAGGTCACCTAGTCCAACCTCTTGCTCAGGCAGGAAACCCTATACCATTTCAGACAAGTGGCTGTCCAGTCTCTTCTTAAAAACTTCCAGTGTTGGAGCATTCACCGCTTCTGGAGGCAGGTTGTTCCACTGGTTAATTGTTCTAACTGTCAGGAAGTTTCTCCTTAGTTCTAAGTTGCTTCTCTCCTTGATTAGTTTCCATCCGTTGCTTCTTGTCCTGCCTTCAGGTGCTTTGGAGAATAGCTTGACTCCCTCTTCTTTGTGGTAGCCCCTGAGATATTGGAACACTGCTATCATGTCACCCCTAATATAATAATATAATTAATAATTTAATTATTAAATTACTTGTTTAAAAGAAATATCCCAGTGCAGTTATCTGGGTAGCTGTGATGACCCCTGAGAATTTGACTTGAACTATAAACTGAGAATGAGCATTTTGACCAATCCAGATATAGTACACACTCATCGTCACACTAGGTTACCAAGTCCTAGCACCAGGTCCTCTGGAATTCTGGCTTTCCCTGGTAGCTTGTTTTGATCTTATGAGTAAAAGCTTTAACTAGGCATTGTAGAGGTGTAGGCAGCTGATAGGTTTTCCTAATTCCTTGCTTTCAAGACTAGCATAAAGCTTTAGCCAGCATGACTAAAGATTGTATATTTAATTCTACATTTTGTTTCTTGTGCAATGGATACATAGAAACAAACCACATTTACAATTTGTTTGCTTTCTGAACAAAAAGCTCCAATCCCTCATCCAAAATCTCTTCTCACTTACAAAACGAAGCAGGCTTAACAATCTCAAATTCTAGCTGGACAGACTAGGTTTGAATTCCAGAAGAATCAAGGTGGGATGCTCATCACTCTCAGAACCTTGTCCTATGTGATGTCTTCAAGGAATTCCAGTTTCCTATGAACTTTTGTAATGTCCAACAGGAGCCCATCAAATCGTGGTTAGTCCTACTGAGTATTTTAACTTTCTGATGCTTTTTCACCACAATCCAGTTACTTCATTCCTTTTATATGGCAAGTCTGTTGCATTGGGAACTATATTTTGTTGTGAAAACACTAGCTTGTTATGTGTTGTTTGAAGTGATCCTTTTCCATATGCTGAATTTTTCTTGAACCAGCCTTTTTGCCTATATAACCTGCCTTGAGATGAGAAGGTATATATTATATGGAGATGTATGCATATTTGTAGTTTACAATATGTATGTATGTGTATATTAATCCAACAGCTACAAAACTGCATAGTTAACTCTACGAACAATATTTCCCTCTGAGGACACGAATAAGAAGAAAGACAGCATAGGCACCAGCAGATTTTCTCACCTCAATTAATAAAACTTTTTGGATAGCCCATGTTTAAGGTATACACTTTTTAAAAAACTATCTGACCAGCCCATCCATAATCAGGTTCAAAAATTAATGCAGCCTAGCATTATGTTGGCTTTTTTGACAGCTGCAGCACACTGCTGGCTCATATTTGAGTGATTGTCCACTAGGATTCCAAGAACCCTCTCATTGTTACTACTATTGAGCCAGAGAACAAGAAGTGGATAGGTTTAGGGTTGTGTGTTTACATGTATTATAAAGGTGACTTTATGAGGGAGGAAAACAAATCAATACTCCTCTCTCTCTCTCCTTCCCTCTCTCCACATACAAATACACACACACACAAATATATTGTGATACATTTCTACTCCTAGAAATGATTGTCAAATGCTGCCTAGAGGATGAAGATTCTGGAAGTGTTTTTTTTTTAGTTGTCCCGATGGAAAGCATGCAAAGTTTCCCCCATCTAGTGATTCCTCCAAATTCCAATAGTGACACTTTATTCACAATGTCTATGACTGGTTCAGGATCAGAATTATGTTTTTGAAGAGAATTGCATATAGTAGTAAAACACAGGCACACTGGCTGAGGAATTCTGGGAGTTGAAGTCCACAAGTGTAGATGTTTCAGGAACAAAGTTATCCAAATCTCCCCTCTCCTCTCCCCTCCACCTTTCCCTCCCCATCATAGGTTTCCAGTATAGAACCAAAGGGAATAAAATTGACAAAGCACTTAAATACTTCAACTAACAAATTATTTATCTTCGCAGTAGCTGAGCCTGTATATTTTCATATGCCACAAATGATGTGATACAATTGTAAGGGAATTGGTTTTGAGGAGTAGTATGGTTATTGAAATATATAGGATCATGGTGGTTTGTACATCATCCATGGTCAAAATAAGTGTTATTGGTAAACTTTAATCTCTTGGTGGTGTTGGTGATGATGATGATGATGGAAGGGACCTTGGAGGTCTTCTAGTCTAGTTTCTTTGGTTCCTGAAAAAGCTTTGTGGGATTATTCTGGATTCTAAAAGGAATCTTACCTATAAAGCCCTTCATGGCTTAGGCCCGGGATACCTGCAGGACTGTCTGCTGCCAGGAACGACTTCCCATCGGCCTGTGCGCTCACACAGAGAGGGCCTCCTCAGGGTGCCGTTGGCCAGACAATGTCGGCTGGCGACCCCCAGGGGGAGGACCTTCTCTGTGGGGGCACCTGCCCTGTGGAATCAGCTCCCCTTGGAGTTCTGGATGGCCCCTGACCTCCGGTCCTTCCGTCGTGACCTTCTTTTCCAACAGGCCGACCTGGACTGATGATAAGGGGTTTTAATATGGTTTTAACGTTTTATTGGTTTTAGTTGGGGCTAGGTATAGTTTAATTTTTTCTTAATATTTGTATCTTATTAGTATTTTATTGTTGTTAGCCGCCCTGAGTCCTTCGGGAGATAGGGCGGCATATAAGTCCCATTAAATAAATAAATAAATAAATAAATAAATAAATAAATAAATAAATAAATAAATAAATAAATAAATAAATAATAAATAAATACATTGATGAGATTTCCCCATAGTAAAGGATATTCTTAAATAATATTCAAGAATGTGCATCATGAAAGGAAGGCCTAAAATTAATATTAACAATAGTATGTAAAGGTAAAGGTTCCCCCGCACATGCATGCTAGTCGTTTCTGACTCTAGGGGCTGGTGCTCATCTCCATTTCAAAGCCGAAGAGCCAGCGCTTGTCTGAGGACGTCTCCATGGTCATGTGGCCAGCATGACTAGACGACAAAGGCACATGGAACGCTGTTACCTTCCCACCGGAGTGGTCCCTATTTTTCTACTTGCATTTTTATGTGCTTTCGAACTGCTAGGTTGGCAGAAGCTGGGACGAGTAACAGGCGCTCACTCTGTTACGTGGCACTCGGGATTTGACCCGCCAAACTGCCAACTATCTGATCAACAGGCTCAGCGTCCCTTAACAATAGTATGTACAGTTTATATTTATGAAGGTCAAGGGAAATGAGGTCATGGAAACAAAAGATTGCCAGACTTTAAGAGCATAAAAACAGCATAGCACAGCACATTTTTTTTTGCCTACATTTCTAAATTCTAAATTCTAAGCCTTCTATTTCTGGAGGGATTTTATAATAAACCTTACTCAGTTTTCTAGGGTTTAGTTGCTTGCTCTTTTTTTTGGTTTACATTCCAGATTTCCTGTAATAGTACTACATCATAAATCATAAATCACACAATAGTCAGGACTCAGTTCCCAGTATATTTGCTTCCTGGCATTTAGTTTTGAATGAAACTTGTCAGAAAGTAAGGTAAGTGCAGACTGAAACATAGTACAAAATTATGGCTGTGGTGTTGATTCAGGACTGAATTTTTTTACATGTATTTTGAAATACAGAAGATTATTGAGTGAGTAATAGAAATGTCTGTGTTGAAGGAAGGTTAATTAGGTTCTGGGCACTGATTGGATTACTTTATTGGTTTATCAGTATTAATTATGAATGTGAATTAATGGATTGATTTAATGATGTCTGTGTTTTATGCTGTGCATGGCCCTTAGTTATGTAAAGGGATTAAAATGGTGAAAAAAATAAATAAGATAAGTATTTCATAGCAGTGGGAATCTGAATCCCAGGAGAAGAGAGTCCTTATCTTATAAATATCTCCAAGAAGATTAAGATGTAGAAGATAATTAATTTCTCTTCGGTGCTGTTTTCAAAAAACAAGCACAGAATCAGAAATGAACAGAAAGGTTGATCCCCTTGATAATGAGAGGAAAGGAATATTCTTTAAGGATTGCCTTTAATAATTTTCATGCATGCCTGGTCTTTATCTCAGTATTTAATATCTAAACCATTTAGCTAAACATCTAGAAGCTAAATGCTGGCAGGTCTTTGGAAACAGTGATTAGGATCTAGGTTGCAATAAGCCCAGTCCTTCATATATATTTGCATCACCATTGTTTGCATTAATTTATCAGAAGGTATTATATTTTTTATGGTCAAATGCAACAAAACAAAAAGGTGTAGATTATTTATTTTCTGTTTAAGCTAATAGTCACATCTCATATTGTCAAGAAATAATAAGAAGAGATAGTACAGTTAAGCAGTCAGATAGTGCATGTTAGTACTGTGCTAACCACTACCAGCATAGATAATAAGAATATCACGTTCCTTTAAAAAAAGGAAACTCTTACAATTTAATTCCAGGTTATATGGACGCCAGTCTAGTCCATAGCTCATTCTTAGTACTTATTTATTTATTTTTATTTTAATTCCATTTATATCCCGCCCTTCTCCGAAGACTCAGGGCGGCTTACAAGCTTAGCAGCAGCCTTCATTCTATGTATATGCCTGCTTATTAGGGCTTTCACACACACCCCCAATCGGCATTATTACAAAGTCAGCTTAATTGCCCCCAACAATCTGGGTTAGTTGTCTATGGAGAAGTGTACAAATATGATGATGCTGATTAGCAAATACAAGCTATGTGTGTTAGCTTGGAAAACAGAAGTAAACTGGGCATGTATATACATACTGTGCATATATAGACACACAAACACATGCATATATAAAATGACCCATTTTCTATCAATGACTTTTGTTCAAGAAGAAGAAGTTAATGAGTGTTTCTCATTGTGAGAGCACATCTGCAGTCAACTGAAATTCTGAATGATGAATTATAGATGAGTGTACCTGAGGGGGCTGAGATGACTGCTATCAGATCTATGCGAAGTGAGAGTCTGAAAGGGATGCTTAGAGAAAAGGAAGTCTTTAATTATTAACAAACCTTTATATGGGATGGGGAGGCAGCCCTGGCCTTCCTACGGCAAGCATTTTCCTTTATGTTCAGAACAAATAGAAAATATATGGAAACTTCAGGGAATACATTCCAGACCAGTCTGGAATGCTCTCGAGTAAGTGTTGTTTTGTATGTTTGTCTTATGTGACAGTCAGTTTTCTTCCATGCTGAAGTGGCACAATTCATGAAGGATAAGACCATAGTTTCACTAGACTCTGATGACTGTGTTTTACTGCAAGTGTTATCCATAATTTACAACAATATATTGAGGTTGAAATGAAATTTGTCTTGAGGGACGATTCTTTCAAAAAAAGGATCACTGTGTGCTCTTTACAGCACACGCTGTTCACAATCTGATACCAAAATAAAGTATCTCTATGCCATTCGTTCTTTCCGTCGGTTATGCAATAGTCTCAGTTGAGGCGTTTGACATCATCAGTTTTAGGATTTCTGACATTAATTCATGTCATTTTTTTAACGTGCTTTGACTTCTTCATTGCAACATTACAATGCTTTTTTCAAATGTTACAGTGTAAAACATTTTAATCAAAGTAAATGACAACATTTGTTGATTTAATAAAATTCTAATCTAAATTAAAAGAAATTTTTCCCTGAAATACCCTTGCACCTTGTGGCTTGGAAGGTTGAAAAATAATTATTTTATTTTTTATAAAATTTAAAGACCATTTCAAGTCAAAAATTACTCAGGTACACAAAAGTAGTACAATACTAATGCAGCACCATAAATATAATAATAAAATATTCATAACAGTAATACAGTGTTTATCCATTTATTATCCTAATTGATTTCTGAAGACCTATTAACAGCAAGGCTTCAGAGTGGGCCCATCCTTGCTTGGAGATCAAGTTGTTCCGAAGGAGGCAGTGGTCCCAAAGAATGTTTATTTTCTTGCCCCCTCCTGTTGCATGATAAATAGGGAGCCTCCATAGATATTCAGTGTTTGTTCAGGTCAGGTGGGTAAAATATATTTAGGAAAGATCATCTTGTAGGTATCTAGGCCCCAAGCTTTGTAACTTATGGCCGTAGGGAATGGCCTTTATACAAATAAAGTAAATAATCAGGAACAACATACAAACCCAATAAATAAATGCTTGTTTATTCTGAATCACATATGGTAAAATTTGGGGAAGGTCTTAAGAGATGGAGGCACTGGCTGTGTTCACATGTAGCAGTAGGCTATAGTGAGTAAGCTTATCAGGAAAGCTTGATGAACCTTATTGTGATTGGTGTTATATCCATATCTATATCTATATCTATATCTATATCTATATCTATCTATCTATCTATCTATCTATCTATCTATCTATCTATCTATCTATCTATCTATCTATCTATCTATCTATCTCTATATATATCTATATATATATATATATATATATATATATATGTTTTAAATGTTTGTTAAGTATTTAGAATGCACTTGCTTAGGTCCCAAGCACGGGACAAATCTCTTTACTCTCCTACCATCCGGTAGGAGATATAGGAATATAGCCAGCCGTACCAACAGGCTGAAAAATAGCTTTTATCCATGGGCTGTTAGGCTTTTAAATGGGACATAATCTCTGTGAACGTATGCAGAATTTACTTGGGAGGCCGGTGTGTGGTGTAGTTGGTTCACATGGTGTGGTAGGATGGAGGGTTTGTTGTCACTGTGTGTTGGGGGGAGAGAGCACGGGGGGAGGCTCAGCTAATCTCAATGTACACATGTACTTTGACAATAAAGGTTTATTTATTTATTTATATTTATTTATTTCCTGTTTCAGCCTAACCCAAGGCCATCTACAGGCAGTAGCCACAGCAGTGGCAGCTCATATTTGTGTAATTTTTTTTTGATGTTGCTTTCAGTCTGCCTCCTCATGGCCTCTATCTATCTCTTTGAGCAATGTTACAGGACACTTTATCAAAACAGTTTGAAAAAAAAAGTCAAAAGAATCCATTATTGTAACTGATAATTTCCCCTCTTCATTTTTGCAAAATCTCACCCATGGAAATAGCTCCCCATTTTTTTCCATTTATCTTCCAGTGGGAAAGCAAATATTCTGGGGTTTCTGATCATGGATCTTCTATTATCTTGCTTTTCCTATAATCACCTTAAGTCAAACCCATTTTAGTTAATCAATAAGTTAATATATATGCTATTAACTGTATCCTTTATTCAGTTTCTAATGAACTCATTTGCCATTTAGAATGTTATAGTTGAACAAGCAAGAAAATGTTGGCACAGGATACTGTGCTTATTATCGTGCCAAAGGCTTGGCGCATCATTTGTTTATAAAAATCTATTTCTAATTAATTCTCTTGAAATCTGGCAAGTGGACATTTTTGTTACTGTAAACAAGTCTGTACAAAATATTAATTTAGCGTGAAATGTGTGTATGTTGTCCCCCATATCTGAACAAATGGTAGAGATAACTTTATATTATGGAAATTAGTGGCATTTGTTAAAAGGCAACCTTTTTCTCACAGTGATGTGTGCAAGTAGTAACTGTCCTGTAAGCAAAAGGTGGTCTTTGAAGAAGCAGGACAGAAAGAGTGTTGACACTTTTGAACTTTGGTGTTGGAGAAGATTCCTAAGAATGCTGTGGACAGACACAATGACAAACCAATGGACCATTGAACAAATCAACCCAGAGTTCTCCTTCAAGGCACGGATGATCAAATGCCTCCACTTCGGTCACATTCTGGGAAGACTCAACTCTCTGGAAAAAAATTCTAATGCTGGGAAAGGTAGAAAGAATTTAGCAGCTAAATGGATAGACTCAGTTACAATGATCATCAGTACACCATTGAAATCTGGCAAGTGGACATTTTTGTTACTGTAAACAAGTCTGTACAAAATATTAATTTAGCGTGAAATGTGTGTATGTTGTCCCCCATATCTGAACAAATGGTAGAGATAACTTTATATTATGGAAATTAGTGGCATTTGTTAAAAGGCAACCTTTTTCTCACAGTGATGTGTGCAAGTAGTAACTGTCCTGTAAGCAAAAGGTTGTCTTTGAAGAAGCAGGACAGAAAGAGTGTTGACACTTTTGAACTTTGGTGTTGGAGAAGATTCCTAAGAATGCTGTGGACAGACACAATGACAAACCAATGGACCATTGAACAAATCAACCCAGAGTTCTCCTTCAAGGCACGGATGATCAAATGCCTCCACTTCGGTCACATTCTGGGAAGACTCAACTCTCTGGAAAAAAATTCTAATGCTGGGAAAGGTAGAAAGAATTTAGCAGCTAAATGGATAGACTCAGTTACAATGATCATCAGTACACCATTGAAAGACCTAAAGAACCAGGTTAAGGGGCAGATCATAATAGAGGAAATCTATCTATGTAATTGCTGAGAACCATCACTGACTTGATAACACATAATCAGTCAATCAATTATCTGCTATAGCAGAAATTTGGTCTACAGAAAGGGCAAAGTGACCCAAGTTAATTTTAGCATCAGGAAACAGTGTTGAAGGCTGGAGAGATTCACAGCAATTCATTTCTTTCAACTCCAGTGTTGCCAATACAGTTAAATAGACAAAGGCAAGGAAGATTAAAAAGAAAAAAAAGAAAAAAATATAGATGGTAGTTGAGAGTTCATGAAACATGCAACATGCACCCCGTAATTGCTTTTCTGCACTAAGCCCTTACATTTTAAAATGAAAGAAAACGTTTTTAAAAATGCAGATAGCAAGAAGGACACAACCATTCCTTCTTCAACAGATATTTTGAGTACAGTCCATAATTGCATATTAATTTTTTATTTTATACATTTCATATAGAGCTGGACAAAATTGCCTTTCAGAATACTCTGTTAGACTTATGGATACTTTCTCATACTTGGAGGAGCGGGGAAGGGTAAATTCCATAACCATTTCTGAAGGGCAGGATTCCTCCTCAGTGGTGACATTAACGTTGCTGCTGAAAAAGCCAGAAAGATCTTTCCTGAAATGTGATTTCCAAATTTAATGGAAGCATGGGAAATGCACAAATCTTGCATCCCTCCATGCAGGTAAGTAAATGTATGACAGGGGTTAAGGGTAGTTGATTCAGACTGGAGAAACATAAATGAAACCTACCTTTTGCTACGTTTAGCCCCTTACTGAATGATAGCAGTGAATCACTTGCAGTCCAGATTACTTTCAGGATCATTGTAGGGATAAATGAAGAGATAATATTTATGTGTATATATCAGAACCAAAGGCAATGCTTGAAAGAGGGCATGGGCTGCAAGGACAAAAAAAATCAAATGGTTCTGGTATTGATTTTGCTACATTCTTTGCTTCCCCCCCCCCTCTCATGGCTTTCTTTTCTTTCCTTATTATTTTTTTCTGTATTTTAGATAATGTTGCACAGTGTAGGCATGTGCAGTACCTCAGAATCAGAGCCACAAAGAAGTTTGGGGCCAAGTGTGGGCATGCACACCATACTGTGAATTCCTCTTTACTTTGAACATGAATTTTCCTTGGATGACAAGGCTATTGTGGAAGTATAGGAAAAAGCGCAGCTTCTTACATGAATTTGTCTCATATGCTCAAAGGAATTTTTGTGGCTTTACTCTATATCTATAGTTTTGCATATTCCTAGAATAGCATGACAGGACATCACACCCTAGCTCAGGGGTGTCAAACTCAATTTCATTGAGGGCTGCATCAGCATTGCAGTTGCCCTCAGGGGGCCGGGTGGGTGTGGCCTGGGTGGGCGTGGCCTACTGGGTGGGCGTGGCTAAAGTGCGTATGGCCTACTGGGTGGGCGTGGCCAGCTCTACATCGTTCGCATCAAGGATGCCTATGGGGGCCTGGGCAGGAGTGGGACAGATCTGAGGGTGTCTGGCAGAAGGAGGGTCTCTGGTCCAGGGCCAAGGCAGCGGGGGCTGTTACCTCACTGTTTCCAGGATGGCTTCGCAGGCCACATGAAACCACTTCGCAGGCCGGATCCGGCCCCCGGGCCTTGTGTTTGACATGTCTGCCCTAGCTCTTCAAAATTGCAAGGACTTTCCTCCAACTCTTCAGAATGTCTTTAAAATAATTTCTACAAAAAAAATCATAAAATGAAACGGGAATAGAGAGGTTCTCTGCCCAGGAATAATTCAGATCCTGTAAGAGTACAGTTAGTCCTCGATTTACAACTAGTTACTTAATGACTGTTCAAAATTATATCAGACTTCAAAAAAATTACTTACGATCCATGTTCAAAGTTACAACTGCCACTCCTTCCTTTGAGGTGACATGATTGCATTTTGAGTGCTTAGCAACTGGCTCACATGGGTGTGATTTATGACTCTCCCTCCTAGTTTTTGCTGTTTTTTGCTAGTTTCTGCCAAAAAACACCCATTCAAAAGAATGGGTTTGCTTAACGACCATTTTATTTGCTTAATGATCACATGATTTGCTTTATGAGTGTGGTGATTTGCTTTACCACTGTTGTAAAAATGATCATAAAATCACATGGTGCCTTGACTTACAAATGCAACAAGTTATAACAGAAATTCTTCAGCTCCACCATGGTTGTAAGTTGAGGAATACCTGTGTCTTTTTTTTCTTCATGTAGATCATAGTAAATGCAACTGTACCATGCATCTATAAACTGGAGGATATCTGGGTGTCAAATAAATTTCTTGCATCTAACACTCTTTTTCAACTTCCTGATAAGAAAAAAAAATTAGTATTTGCATTAACAAAGCTATTTTTCATATCCCCCCCATACATTTAGTAAAAGCATGCTTCCATTATAGCTAACAAAATAGTAGCAGAAGCTTACTTGGAAAACTGGTGAAGAAAAGTTGTTGAAATAAGCTATTGTGTAGTGGGTTCTGGACCGCATGGATGACTCTGGACAACAGGGCTCAGCATAATAGACCTTTATTGAAGCTAGCACATGACTGGAGACAAAGGGCTATTAGCCCCTCTTATATACCTAGCCAGGTATACCTGGAACCAATCCCCTTGTCCAGATTTCCTGCCAAGGACCACTCTGCCAATCCGGACAGGGTACCCTGCCACCTGGTGGTGTCTGTGGCTCAATCCTGTGGAAACAACCCCTATATACATAACATAAGCTATTTGGGTTGTCACCTCCTTTCAGAAATATATGTTGAAGAAAAGTAGTCTGCTTCAAATCTGCTAGGATCTGATTTTTTAGAAAGGAACAGCAGAAGCCATTGTGGGATGAGAGGCTAAAGTAATGTATGTGTTTATTTCCGAGAAAGGAGACAACGTGTGTGTCAAAACATCCCCAATGCTGCCACTCTATCTGCGCATTCACTGCCAAGACAAGTAAGCTTCATTATAACAAATGAATTTAACCATATCTTTTCCCATTAGAATACAGATCATAGAACATTAATACGTACTTTCCTTTAAGTAATGCTAGTTTCACTTTGACAAGAGAGCAGTAATTGGTGCTTCATTTTCACATGTATAAGCCAAATATGCAGGGTCTCAGAAAGCATTTTAGAGATTTCCATTTCCCATTCTAATCTAACATTATGTCCATAATTCTACAGTCAGCAAGGTATTTCAAGAACAGGCTCGCATAGAACAATGAATAAGATATGTGATATTTTCGTTGAAAAGTAGATCTCATAATTCTGTAAGAATTCTTTAGATAAATGGTAGAGCCAATGACAATGTTTCTAAATCAAGATTCAGGAAATCCCAGAGATTTTTCACTCCAAGGTCAGTGATGGAGCCTGGATCTGGGAGGAGAAAACGTGAGTTTAAATCCACTTCCACCCAACATTTTGATGACACTTTCAGCAGGACTCCTATCTTCAACAGTTTGGGACAGGAAAGGCTAAAGACCTGAAGAATCAAAAGTTTCTATCACTGCCCAGCCCTGGATTTTGGGGCAGGTTTGGTTCATTGCTCGCATTAGGGCAGAACATTTAGAAAAAATAAAACTTGTCCTCATTTCTGTTCTCTCTGTCGATGCTTTACATTGTTAGACCTATCTACCAGAATAGAAAATTGCTATGCCAAGATAAGAAATGCCACTGCTGCTTCTGGTTTTAAAAAGATGTAATTTATAATGATAATCAAGTTGGCAAGCAAGGTTAATGCATGGTACCATGCAAATGGTTAGGCTGATGACTTAATAGTACTCCTCCCACTTTGCAAAGTTGCCTTTTATTTAATTAAGGCTCTCCAGGAGGTTGACATTTTTCTCTTGCTGAGAAAACAGCTGTATTGTAACTATGAATCCTCCAAAGAGCTAAATGTAATTGTGACTGCTGAGAATCTTTGCAGTACAATTCTAGTTGTTGTCTTTTTAGTGCTAGGAATGTCTTTTTCTGTCATTGCAACCTTCATTGATATTAAAAACTGCATGCTACTCTTCCATAAATAACATTTAATGAGGTGCTTCCCCTAACAGCATAGAATACCCATTGATGGTATTTTATTTCCTTATTTGAATTATTGTATATAGCTACTCATTTCAGATACTGTATGTGATTCTAGGTGTTGTATTGCCTAAGCTGTGTCTGTCTATTCTAAGAGAAGAACAGTTACAACTGAAGAAAATCAATAAAATATGAATCTCAGAATGAGTTTAAACATTTGTTGTGAATTGCCCTACTTGTTCTTTTTTGTTATAGCTTATTCATTAAGCCATGTTTAAGCCAATCATGGCTTGACTCATTGTGCTTTCTGCACTGAATTGCTCAATGATCTCCTTGGTTTAAATGAAGTGATCATGGAAGGTTACAGTCTCCACAGTGTTCCACAATTATCTTTCTCAGTTTTTAGTGTTCACACTCATCAACTGGATGAGTGACCATATGCAACTTACTGCCCTAGATAATGTAACTAACTCTTAGATTCACAAAGCTAATAGTGGCTGTTTAATGGTTTTAATGTTTGTAAGCTACCCAGAGATGCCTCTAGATGAGATGGATGACACATACATACATACATACATACATACATACATACATACAAACATAAAAAAGGTAAAGGTAAAGGTTCCCCCGCACATGCGTGCTAGTCATTTCCAACTCTAGGGGCCAGTGCTCATCTCCGTTTCAAAGCCGAGGAGCCAGCGCTTGTCCGAGGACGTCTCCGTGGTCATGTGGCCGGCATGACTAGATGCCAAAGGCGCATGGAACGCTGTTACCTTCCCAGCGTAGTGGTCCCTATTTTTCTACTTGCATTTTTACGTGCTTTCGAACTGCTAGGTTGGCAGAAGCTGGGACGAGTAACAGGCACTCACTCTGTTACGCGGCACTCGGGACAGAGTGAGTGCCTGTTACTCATCCCAGCTTCTGCCAACCTAGCAGTTCAAAAGCACGTAAAAATGCAAGTAGAAAAATAGGGACCACTACGGTGGGAAGGTAACAGCATTCCGTGTGCCTTTGGCGTCTAGTCATGCCGGCCACATGACCACATATACATATATAACCAATAGTTCCAGAGCAAATATATTCCATATAGAGGAGAAAGAAAGGAGTAGATATACAGAGATATGAGAAGTTCCCTGACGATGGGCTCCAACGTCTGGTTCCAGTGACTGACCTAGATTAGTTCCTGCAATAGATATACATGTTGCAGCTCTTCTGCTTGTCTCTAATAAATACAGATATTCTGGTGAGAAGGAAAGATGGATAGTGGAAGGCCCTCATAAGTGTTTTCCTATCTCTGAAGTACAGGAATTTCCTTTGAGAGGTATATACAATAAGCAGAATACAGTACTGTTTGTCTCCTACGCCCTGCAGTTTGATTGAGATACAGTTAAACATAAGCAACGTTCTCCCTTGGAACATATCAGCCATATAGTTCTCAAGGAAAATCCTGTAAAAGAAACAAAATGAAATAATAGTGGGTTGGGTGTTTTGGAAGGATGCACAAAAATAGAGAAAAGAAGAGTAGCATACTGAATCTAGTAAATGTGAAAAGGTACTGCAAAATATTTTTTTAAAAAATACTTAAAATATTTTATGTAAACATTCTCCTAATGTTAGCTTAGAAAACTAGGGAGTTTTGTAGAAAAAAGATTATTGAACATACTACTTTTCTATTTTTTGTTACGAACCTGATTGAGGCTGTCCCTGGCACATGAAGAGTTCCTGAGTGATTAATTCTGGGTTACTTTGTTTGTTTTATGACATCTAATTGAGTGTAGAATGTGTGAGTCATTTTTGTAAAGAGCTTTCTCAAGGACAAGTCAAGGGCTGAGAGGATGCTGATGTATAAAGGCAGTGGAGGTATTTAGTAGGTTCAGCGTGAAAGAGTTCTGCTTTGAAAACAAGAAGATTGATACAGGAACTGAAATGAGCTTTGTCTATTCTGCTTTCAGAGGTATTTAGTCTGATATTGTCCACAGATTGGTTTAGAATGTACATCGTACTGGCTGTCATGGGGCTTCACCAGAGCTGTCAATCTGTTACTAATGGCAGGCAATTTCTCCCACTCTGCCCCACTCCCCTCTCCCCCAAGGGCTCTCTCCCACCTTTTATGTTGTTCATGAATGTTTTCCAACCTTTTTGGAATAGATTTTCAAGAACCACTAGATGATAGAGAGAGGAATTTCCAAAAAATTGCATTTTTCTGTACTACAAGTTCCTTTCTAAATATTTTCTGGCAACTAAATAATAAAAAAAATTAATAAAATATAGAAATACTATAAATCTTATTTGATTAATTCAGTATCTGAATTCAGGTTCCCATATCTCCTCTTGATTCTAAACAAGGAAATGCCCCACACATTGCAATGGTAAATACATATAGTGTGAAATGAATACTATATTATATATGTGCAAGCAGACATCTTTATGACACCTTGATACTGTATGTGGGTATGAGACATAGTGCTTCTTGCAGCTATTAGCAGAACTGGATAACTGAAGTATAGCTTACCAGTCGTGAGATTTAATTAAAATATAGAGATACTATAAATTCCTTACAGTGGAGATTAAGTATGCAGTCCTGCACATTTATACATGTATTACATTTCTATTAAATATTGTCACAGTCTTGCGTGGTTCAGTGGTGCGCAAACATTTAGCATCTATAGAGACTATAAAATTCAATCCAGTGGATGGAGCAGTTCACAAAGCAATTTGTCTATGAATATAGACCTTCTTTTGGAATTACTAGGAGATAACCGATTGTGTACCATTTTCATCCTAGAGAAGGTCTGTCTATGTGGTCATTAAAAGTTGACATCAACATCACGTAATAAAAAAGTGTGTTGATAAGATTGTCTAAATAATTGTAGAACAATTACTTGTCTCATTTTTTTTATTTTAATTCCATTTATATCCCGCCCTTCTCCGAAGACTCAGGGCGGCTTACAAGCTTAGCAGTAGCCTTCATTCTATGTATATGCCTGCTTATTAGGGCTTTCACACCCCCCCCCCAAGTGGCATTATTACAAAGTCAGCTTAATTGCCCCCAACAATCTGGGTCCTCATTTTACCTACCTCGGAAGGATGGAAGGCTGAGTCAACCTTGAGCCTGGTGGGATGTGAACCTGCACTAATTGCAGGCAGCTGGTGTTACTTAAGGAGGCATTAGCCCACTGCTCCACCAAGGCTCCTTGTGGGGTGAAGCAAGCTCAGAAAACTGTACTGATTAAAAAAATTTCTTCCATGACACTTTGTCAATAAATGAATAATGGTAGGTCAAGTTAAGAGCCTCCATTACTCTTCCTTTCTTTTAGAGAGATTAATGAACAGAATGCTTCATTACACCTCCCTTTTTACATTTCATAAATATATATTTTTTCTTATTAAAACTCAATGGAAAGAGAATATTAAGACACATGAAGAAAAAAGAAGAGAGGAGATAAATGAATAGTAAGAAATCTATCAAATATTGAACATAATGTATCAGAAAGGTGAAAAAAGACTACCAAGATGCAACCCACTCCTATGGGTTACTATAATGTGGGTGGATCGCCAAAGAAAGATGACTGAGTTGGATAGATGATTGTTTCTGCCTTGTTGTCTTGAGATATGTCCAAATAATAGGAAATAACACATTTTTAAACTTGTTTATTCAAACCTTAATTTCATTGTATTCAATTGAGCTTTCCCTTTAGTAAGTACATTTAGAATTACACTAAAGCCAAACCAGGCTTGGTGCCAGATCCTTTGATTTAAGAGTAGTTCTGGAATTATGACAACTAGATAATATTAATTAAAAGATTTATGAACTTGATGAAATATTAGTATCAATTAACTGTGTCTTAACTATTCTTCAGTCAATCTTTATTGATGTCAGTTTTTGTTTTTACTTCTAAAGGAGAAATTCCTTCATTCTGTGGGAATTGTGTATTCATAATGCAAAATAATGCTACCAATTATCATCTCTGTTTTGCTGTGTACTGCCATTAAATTGCACATCTCTCCCACATCATTTTTATTCATTATTTAATTATCTAGTTTGGTAATCTGAGACATTCTTTTGAGGTGGCTTACTTTGCCTTATTTTCTTGCACCCAAAGCAGCAGCCATCTATCATATTTAGTTTTTAAGAATGTTTTTAAGAAACATGGAGGGGGGAGGGGGAGGCAGAATCATTGTACATGAAGATGGTGCCAGAGATTGGTGTTGTAGCATGCATACTCTTTGTCAGGAAGCTTGCTAATTCTCAAGAAAAGTATCTAGGGGTACAGTGATGATAGCAAACTGTGTTGCCCTAGAATAAACTTTAATTGACTTTACACTTAAGCACCTCCAAATACATTGTAATATAATAATTATGTTTTTGAATTGTTACTCCATTGCATTTAGTTGTTCACTCACAGCTTTTTACCATATGCCTGTGAATTTTTCTTAGCACTCTCTTTAAAATGTTAATTTGGAAATTTCATGAACATTCTTCTACAATAGATGCAGTACACCCATGTAGCCTGTTTTCACAGGAATGTTTGATTTTTGTACAAATCCTTTGGAAAAACTGTTTCTGAATGTGAGGAAATGTTATGAAGCATTTCTTGTCAAACCATTAAAGAAGATGCATATTTTTTCCAACTCTTACTTCAAGCTGTTCCTGACTATGTTCAGATGTGTACAAGCACAAAGATTTCCCTTTGCTGGAAAAAATAATATCAAATGATGTCTTTTGAAGGACATTGCTAATTGATACTGCAATTGGAAGAGATCCATAAACATCACTTACAAATCACTTTCTTAAGGTTCTTTAAAGAAGTTGTGCTATCCAGCAGCTGCCCCTGGATTTTCCATTTTAGAGATGCTCACACCAAAAATATACAGCGTACATCCCCTAAAATCATTTTGTTTGTCTTACTCCAATATATTTCTCTGCAACTGTTTATAATAACATTTCCTTGTAGGATCAACACTTTGTCTCCTGATTAGTTTTTTAATGCACTGTGCAATAAACTATGCAGTAGCTAGAGGAAATGACACAACAGTTAATTATAGTAAGAGATTTTGAGTTTGGACTGACTTGAACATTAGGATGAAATATAACTACTTTAAGACAGCTGAATTTCAACTTAAGTTCTCTTTCAGGCATTATGTTAATAAATGGCATTTCCTGGCATATTCGTAAATAGAATAACAGTTACTGTATATATTCCTAGGTATAACATGATATAAATTGGATATTACGTATAGCATTTCTGTTATATAAATGCTCACTACACGTTGGCTGGCTCTGCATCTTTTTATGGCTAATAGAAAACACTTTTGTTTCAAAAGACTCAGATTTTTTTCAGTCTTCTGTTATGCTTCTTTCTCTCAAAGCAATCCCTTAATATTTGAGGAAAGTTCTGGAATAGTATTGAGTAAAGCTCTGAAGACTGATTTAGTTGGGAGAATGGAAAAAAAGTGGGAGGAAACATGTCCAAGCAGAAGCATTTTATTGTTACTAAATGGAACTTAAGGGCAGAAATATTTCACAATACCACCCAATACTTTTCTTAGCTATAAAAACATAGACAGGAAATTGTGAACTTATTTTTATCTATTACTTTGCTAATATAATTGAAATTTTGTAAATTTGTTTGCTACATTAATCCTCTTTTTAGCATTCTGTATAAACATAAGTTGGATTGTTTGCCTGTGGATTTTTAGCATTGTTTTTGCCTAATGGAAAAGCTAGAGTAGAATTGTGTTTCTCAAATGCCTTTGCAAATACCCAGACATCTCTGTGATACATTAGCTGAGAATGAGTTTGCCAAAAGAAAATTACAAAATTGGAAGTCTAATAAACTATAAATGCTAAGTGATAAAAGCAAAAAAGTTGTATTTTAAACCGTAGTTTAAAAAATATTAACAGATTTCTCACTTACTATTAATTTTTCCTTGATCTGTAGGATTACCTGGCACTACTGCTGACCTAGATAAAAGAAGGCTAATTTTTGGGAAAAACTTTATACCTCCAAAGAAGCCAAAAACTTTCATACAGTTAGTCTGGGAAGCATTGCAGGATGTGACTCTCATCATCTTGGAAATCGCAGCCATCATATCTCTTGGGCTCTCATTTTATCATCCACCTGGAGAAGAAAATGAAGGTAAAACTTGTTTCTCCATTGTTTATCTAATAAATATTATTTCCTTGGTTCCATTGTTACATAGGCTTGGGAGCAGCAGCAGGTTCTCTGTTTTTAATATCCAGTTTTCTGCCTATTTCCTAAAGGATTAATGTGATATGACTTACTTTAAAATTGTTCCTCAATTTTGTATCTCTTAATTTCATATGGGAAAATTATAGACTTGAACATAATGTGACCACCTCTGAACTGAACATCATTTTAAGAGGTGCAATGCCATAATGTATATTGTGGCTGATAGTGAATGAAAGAGAAACATATCATATGGCTTGATTTTATTTTTGTCTAACAAATCCTTATTTTCCCCCCTGAATTAACTATTGTAGGTATAAAGATGCAGCAATAGGTTAAAACTGCATGCACATTATGATGAGTGAATCTTACAGAGCATTGATGCAGAACTGTCATCAATCATCCTGACCGCTAGTATATTCCAACTCACATGCTAAATAACTATTGATATTGACAGGGATCTTGGATCTATAGCATAGTCTTCCTCTTGCTGCATGGGTAAATGAGTAGCATTACCAGCAAATAATAGTGGAAGAATTCAATTCCTCCTTGGTATTAACTTAACTCCTCTACTTAGTTTAATTGAAAACAAAATGCCATAGTCCTTGTATACATCTGAAATGGATTGGCCCAGTGTTTCTAGTATTTCATGCATAGCTACAAATTATAAGAAGGGGAAAAAACCATGTCCTTAATGCAAATCTAGTAGAATTGTTGAATAAAAATGCTTCCCATTTTGGCTTATTAGTGGAATCAGAGTAAGGCAATGCTTGATTCAAAATGTGGGTTTTTCTTTGTTTTTTTATAAATCATACTAATAGAAAGAACTTACTGGTTCAACTTGGCCTTGAAAAACAGTTTCTTCAAGGACCAAGTGATAGGATTACTTTAGTTTGAAATATGCCATCAAAAAGCCCTGCTTTATTAATCCTATCTACATCAGTTGTCCAGAAAGCAAAGAGGTGTGTTGTAAAAAATGGAATTGTGTTTCACTGAATTTAATAAACAAATTCAGCCATCAACAGACACTTAGAGATAAATAACATCTACACACCATTAAAAAAGACAGTCAAAAAGCTAAGAGACCACAGCACCTGTTGGCTAGCAATCAAAACTCAGATAAGCAGAGATTAACACCTAGAAGTAAACAATACCCTAATCAAGGAACTACCAAGAATATTTCCACCAATACTGATAGGGCAAGTCATTTGTATATAAACAGAGGGAAAACCCCATTCCCTTCTAGCATTGATACGTTACGTAGTTGGGTAATGAAATGTCTGCAAGAAAACAACCAACTCCCAAGGACTCTGCAATAAACAAATTGTTATCCCAGTGTCACAAGGATCAGACACATTCTTTTCCCTTGGATAATTTCCTAAATTCAGTACAACACACCAGAGAATCAGTGGAGCTTAAAGAATATATATTTATTCAGTCCAAAGTTTTCAAGTGCTTATGGGTGGGCGCCCACAAAGAACTGTTACTTGTCTCCCTTTTTATAAGGAGGAACGCTGTCTATGGGGTCGCGATGGGTTGGACACGACTTTGCAACTAACAACAACAACAGTAGTTTAGAGATTTAGCAAGTCATTATCAATGAATGGAATGTGTTAATATATTGCAAACAAATATTTCCTTATCTTAGAATGAAAATAGATGCCTCCTTATTTATAGTTAAGCATATGTTTCTTTATCTAGAGTTAGAACAGATAGGTCACAGGATATGCAAAAAATATATGTTACCTTTTACATGGGATTTAGTATGATATGTCTATTTTTTTCAAATGGAGAAACTGTTTATTACTACTTACACTATACAATCTTTCTTTAAATTTAAACTTATTGTAAACTTTTTTTTTTTTTTTTTTTTTTTGCCGGCTCCGAAGATGGCGGACGCGCTGGGGAGAGCTCCGTAGCCCCCAACAGTAAGGCGTCCCCCCAGGAGCCCCCCAGGGACGTCAATGGACCCCTGGGGTGGGGCAAGAATTTCGGGCAAAACAGCTGGGTAACTATGCCGCCCGCTGCCTCCCGGAACAACTGCAGGGGTGCCAGGACACCCCTGCCCCGCCGCCTGGGCCGCTGGCGACCGTTATAACGGAGCCAGCACCCTCCGCCCTGCCTCTGCCGCTGTCAACTGCTGAGCAAGGGCGGCGCCTCCGCCGATCAGCTGTGCGGCGGAGGCCCCGGCGGGAAGGATGGCAGCGGCTGCGGCAACGATTTTTTTTCAAGCCCCCAGGCTGGTCGTGGATCCAGGGACGCTGGCAACGGCGATGGCGGTGGCGGCGGGGCGCCTCCAGGCCCCCCCCCTGGCCATCGAGGAGGGGCCGGAGGCTCTGCTCTGCCCCGGCCCCCCCACAGGCTCCCGGGCGACGGCGGCGTCTCCAGGTTATCAGCGGAGACGCCGCGGACCAGCTGGACCAGCTGGGTGGCGGAGGCGAAGGCATCGGCGGCGCCGGAGGTGAGAGACCCGCCCCTGGACCACGGCAGCCGTCGCAGCCATCCAGGAGGGGCCGGAGGCTCTGCTCTGCCCCGGCCCCCCCCCCACCAGCTCCCGGGCGACGGCGGCACCAGCTGGACCAGCTGGGTGGCGGAGGCGAAGGCATCGGCGGCGCCGGAGGTGAGAGACCCGCCCCTGGACCACGGCAGCCGTCGCAGCCATCCAGGAGGGGCCGGAGGCGGTGCCTCCGAAAGATGCGCACCAAAGGAGACGCTGGACAATGGAGGCGACGGCCCGACCCACCTCCTCGAAACATCTTGATCGGAGACGGCAACACCAGGGGCATGACACCAGGGACTCCCGTACCTCTGAGATGCCACGCTCTGGACGGTCCCCAACCAATAGGGGCCATGGAACTGCGGCCGGGAACAACGCCCAGAGGATCAGGGAGGGAACTGTTTGGGGCGGCTGAACCACCGGAGCTGACGCCAGTTAATGGATCCCTCCATCCTGCCTTCTGCCCATTCTCACCCATCTTTGCCCATTCTCTCCCCACAGGACATAACGGGCCTGGGTGCTAGCCACGGTGGCAGAGTGGCTGGGCCATACACCTGCTACCCCATAGTGGTGAGAGCTCTATGGGGTATGCCTCACCCAGAGTACGTTCTGGACCACCTCCGGAAGCAGAGACACAACCCATCGTGAGAGGATGAGGAGTGGCCTGCTTCTGGGGGTTCGCCCGGCCAAGTGGCAGTGGCAGGGCGACGATCCAGATACGCACCTACCCGGCTCGACCCTCCTGCAAATTCACCATCCAGGGGACAGCCTTCCCGGAACCACCTGTGACTATGCCCGTTCAATACTCTAGCATAGCACTGCACGCCCTCAGGGGTTCCCCACTCTCCTGGGTGCGACCCGCCTTCATCACATCCAATCTTGATGACGGGCCCAACCACTGGGCCTCTGAGAGATGGCCGGGCAGGGTCAGGGGCCTCCAGCACATTCCCATCAAGAGGCCCCTGATTAAGTTCTTAGCTAAGTTTTTTGTGGGGTTAGGGAGGGGGGAGGGAGGAGACTATGGTTGCGCGGGAAAGGCACACCTTCCAGCCACCATAACGCATGCCAGGCCCACGGCCGTTCGCGACGGCGTACAACGAGGGCCAGTCGCCGATAACACCCAGTGGCGTACTGACGAACGTCCCATCCCTAGGATGGTGGGGAATGGCAGAAGGTGCACAGACAGAGGGCCGTATCGTCACCGGGAGTGTCATCTCCGCTCTGTAAAGGCGGTGAGACGCTCCGACCCTCTGTTCTCCCCCGGAGGACCCGGGAGCAAAGGTGCGCACCCTCCCATGCTGAGGCTGGTCTACCTGAATGCAAGGTCCGCAGCCAACAAAGCTCACCTCATTCGTGACCTATTGGAGAGTGAGCATGCGGACCTGGCCTGCATCACGGAAACCTGGCTGGGCCCAGAGGGGGGTGTTCCTCTGGTTGACCTCTGCCCGCCAGGTTTCCAGGTACTGCACCAGCCCCGGGCTCATGGGAGGGGCGGGGGAGTGGCAGTTATCATCAGGGAATCCCTTAGCCCGCGAGAGACCACCGTCCCTCAGATGGTCGGGTGTGAGTCTCTCCTACTGAGATTCGGCCCAGGGGCGCAGCTGGGTCTGCTGCTGGCGTACCTACCACCTAATCGTGCAGCGGCGGCCCTACCCGAGCTACTCGATGTCCTCTCAGAGTTGGTGGTTGAATTCCCAAGACTCATGGTCTTGGGCGACTTTAATCTACCGTCCCTGGGAGGATCGTCCGAACTGGCTCGGGAGTTCATGGCTTCCATGACGGCCATGGACCTGTTGCAAATAATTTCTGGGCCGACTCATGAGAGAGGCCACAACCCAGACTTGGTGTTCTTGTCTGGACGGTGGCGTGATGATGTCGGTGGGGGTGCCACAACTGTTACGCCCCTGTCATGGACCGATCACCACCTCCTGCGGCTAGACTTCCCCCTTGCCACCCCCCACCGTGGGTGCACGGTGCCAGTCAGATGGTACCGCCCTAGGCGCCTAATGGACCCTGATAAGTTCCAGGCAGCGCTTAGGGACTCGCATGCACCCCCTGCTCACAGCTCGGCGGAAGCCTTAGTGGAAGCCTGGGAAAAGGCAGCCACGGAGGCTCTGGACCGAGTTGTACCCTTGCGGCCTCTGACCCGGCGCAGATCCCAGCGAGCCCCATGGTTCACCGAGGAGCTCCGGGAGATGAAGCGTCGGAGACGGGGCCTAGAGAGCCGTTGGAGGTCCAGTCGATCCGAATCCGACCGATTGCGACTAAGAATCCTCACCAGGTCTTATCTCGCTGTGATAAGGGTGGCAAAATCCAACTACTTTTCCACCCTCATCGCGTCCGCAGATAATCGCCCAGCTGCCTTGTTCAGGGTGACTCGCTCCCTATTAAACCAAGAGGTGAGGGAGGAACCCTTGCAGGGTCGAGCCGAGGAATTTGGTCAATATCTGCTGGATAAAATCGCTCGGATTCGAACTGGTCTGGACTCCAACTGGGCTGAGATGGAAGAACAAGACATGGACAGTCTTGTCGACGTCATCTGGGAAGAATTTGATCCTGTAACTCCTAAGGAAGTGGACAGGATTATGAGAAGGTTAAGCTCCTCCACATGCTTACTGGACCCGTGCCCTTCCTGGCTGGCCTATGCAGCTCGAGAGGCGACACGAGGCTGGTTCCTAGCGGTCATCTCTGCTTCTCTGAGTGAGGGTCACTTCCCCACCGCCTTGAAGGAGGCGGTGGTGAGACCTCTCCTCAAGAAGCCCACCTTGGACCCATCCTCTTTGAATAACTTTCGTCCAGTCTCCAATCTTCGCTTCCTTGCGAAGGTTGTTGAGAGCGTGGTGGCGCACCAACTTCCTCAGATCCTGGATGAAGCGGTTTATCTAGACCCGTACCAATCGGGTTTCAGGCCGGGCTACAGCACGGAGACGGCATTGGTCGCTCTGATGAATGATCTCTGGAGAGCCCGGGACAGGGGCCATTCCTCTGTCCTAGTCTTATTAGACCTCTCGGCGGCTTTCGATACCATCGACCATGGTATCTTGCTGCGACGCCTCAGGGGACTGGGAGTGGGAGGCACGGTTCTGCGTTGGTTCTCCTCCTTTCTCCAGGGTCGCTCGCAGTCGGTGCTGACAGGGGGACAGAGGTCGACCCCGAGGCCTCTCGCTTGCGGAGTCCCTCAGGGGTCGGTCCTCTCGCCTCTCCTGTTCAACATCTACATGAAACCGCTGGGTGAGATCATTCGCAGTTTTGGAGTAGGGTACCATCAGTATGCTGATGACACCCAGCTTTTTATCTCAACTCCAAACAATATCAGTGATGCCCTAGACGTGATGTCCCGCTGCCTGAAAGCGGTCCGGGAATGGATGGGGAGAAACAGGCTTCAACTGAACCCGGACAAGACTGAATGGCTGTACGTACCGGGAAACCAGGAGATTCAGAACGTCCCACTGCTTAACATTGGGGACAAGTTACTTCCCCCTGTTGATAGGGCCCGCAACCTGGGTGTCCTCCTAGACTCGCAGCTCTCCCTGGAAGACCACATTGGAGCTGTGACCAAGGGGGCCTTCTCCCGGGTTCGACTAATTCGCCAACTACGGCCTTATCTGGACCTGGATTCCTTACGTACAGTCACCCATGCCCTTGTGACATCTCGCCTAGACTATTGTAACGCTCTCTACATGGGGCTGCCCTTGAGATCCACTCGGAAGCTTCAACTGGTGCAAAGTGCGGCGGCACGGACACTCTTGGGAGCCTCCCGATACTCCCATATCACACCTCTCCTCCGTGCGCTGCACTGGCTTCCGGCTGCCTTCCGTGTGAAGTTCAAGGTGCTAACGATGACTTACAAAGCCCTACATGGCATGGGTCCGGACTACCTTCGGGAGCACCTTCTGCCGATGTCAGCACCCCACCGTCCTGTGCGCTCCCACAGAGAGGGCCTCCTCAGGGTGCCACCGCTCAAGGAATGTCGGCTGGTGGCCCCCAGGGGGAGGGCATTCTCAGTGGGTGCGCCAGCCCTCTGGAACACCTTACCAACAGAAATCCGGATGGCCCCTGACCTCCGTACCTTCCGTCGCGACTTAAAAACTTTCCTGTTTCAGCAGGCTGGCCTGGCATGATAGCGTTAATTGGGGTCCCAGTTTGTGTTCATTAGTGTTTCTTATTATTTTTATTGTTCGATCTGTATACCTTCCTTCCTCTGTACACCGCCCCGAGTCCCTCGGGAGAAGGGCGGTTTATAAAAACTAATAAATAAAAATAAATAAATAATAAAAACTTGAAAGAAAAAAATTCCAACATCAGGAATCTCAGAAACTATAATGATGTCTGATAGAGTTTGTAAACAGTCACAAAAATGAAAAATTATCACATTTTTTAAAAAAATTGAAAACTTACATGGCTTCCAGCCTTCCCTTACACATCATAGAATCATAAAGGTATCATTTAGATGTTGAATCCAAATCTTTGATTAGTGCAGAAATCCAATTAAAAGCATCCTGTTTTAGCCTGGCCACTACCTCTTTCAGTAATTGGATCTGCTATCAAGCTATTCTGACACAATAGTTTCTCTTCCCTAAGGATTGGCCCTGTTAAATATCTTTGGTCATCTCTTTATTTTTTTATTTTATTTTATTTGTTAAATTTATATACCGCCCTATTCCCGAAGGACTCAGGACGGTTCACAGGGCAGCTAAAACAGTACAAAAAGAGAATAAAATGGAATTAAATTAGTACAAGCCCACAATTCATAATAACAATAAAATTAAAATTTTAAAATTAATTTAATATAATTTAATATGATTTAATTAAAATACTTTAAAATTTAAAATCCCTCAGTCCAGGCCAGACAATTTGAACAACCAGGTTTTTTAAGTCTTGAGACTTATTCGTTCTTTTTGAATATCCCTTACAATTCTTTTCCACAGATACCTGCCTACAGAGTTCAAATTTCAAAAGCAACATCTGTGCATCTCTCTATTTCTGCTTTTATATTACTTGGGTACATCTCTGTAAATTCTAATTGGCTGTTCTTTGGTGTAATTTTTAAACCATGCCCTGAATCAGTAGTTCACAAAACCCAGCAATAAGGGTGAGACCTCTCCTCAAGAAGCCTGCCTTGGACCCAGCTGTGTTAAATAACTTTCGTCCAGTCTCCAACCTTCGCTTTCTTGCGAAGGTTGTTGAGAGTGTGGTGGCGCATCAGCTCCCTCTGGTTCTGGATGAAGCGGATTATCTAGACCCATACCAATCAGGTTTCAGACCCGGGTACAGCACGGAGACGGCATTGGTCGCTCTGGTGAATGATCTCTGGAGGGCCCAGGACAGGGGATATTCCTCTGTCCTAGTCCTATTAGACCTCTCAGCGGCTTTCGATACCATCGATCATGGTATCCTGCTGCGGCGTTTCAGGGGATTGGGAGTGGGAGGCACGGTTCTTCAGTGGTTCTCCTCCTATCTCCTGGGACATTCGCAGTCAGTGTTGGCAGGGGGGCAGAGGTCGACCTCGAGGCCTCTCGCTTGTGGAGTTCCTCAGGGGTCGGTCCTCTCGCCTCTCCTGTTCAACATCTACATGAAACCGCTGGGTGAGATCATTCGTGGTTTTGGAGTTGGGTATCATCAGTATGCTGATGATACCCAGCTTTTTATTTCGACCCCAAACCACTCCAGTGATGCCCTCGACGTGATGTCCCGTTGCCTGGAAGCGGTTCGGGTCTGGATGGGGAGGAACAGGCTTCAACTCAACCCTGACAAGACTGAGTGGCTGTGCGTACCGGCATCTCGGGATATTCAGAACATTCTATCTCTTTCTATGGGGGGTGAGTTATTACCCCCCATAGATAGGGCTCGCAACTTGGGAGTCCTCCTAGATTCACAGCTTTCTTTGGAAGACCACATAATAGCTGTGACTAGGGGGGCCTTCGCCCAGGTTCGCCTGGTGCGCCAGTTGCGGCCCTATCTAGATCGGGATGCCCTGCGTACGGTCACTCATGCGCTCGTGACCTCTCGTTTAGACTACTGCAATGCTCTCTACATGGGGCTGCCCTTGAGGACCACTCGGAGGCTCCAACTGGTACAGAATGCAGCCGCGAGAGTTGTGTTGGGAGTCTCCCGATACTCCCATGTTACACCTCTGCTCCGTGAGCTGCATTGGCTCCCAGTTGTCTTCCGGGTGAGATTCAAGGTTCTGGTAATGGTTTTCAAAGCCCTACATGGCATGGGTCCAGAGTACCTTGGGGATCACCTGCTGCCGGCGTCAACTTCCCTCCGCCCTGTGCGTTCCCACAGAGAGGGCCTCCTCAGGGTGCCACCGGTCAGAGAATGTAGATTGGTGGCCCCCAGGGGGAGGTCTTTCTCTGTGGGCGCCCCGGAGCTATGGAACCAGTTACCGGTTGAGCTCCGGACGGCGCCCGATCTTCGCTCCTTTCGCCGCGATCTGAAAACATACCTGTTCGAACAAGCCGGCCTGGCCTGAGGGGGGATTGGTGGGGTTTTTACTATCATTTTATTGGGGTTTTATTAATGTATTTATTGTTGGGCATGTATTTAATTACTTTTTAATTTTTGTAGCTTTGTGTTTTTTCTTGCCCTGTACACCGCCCTGAGTCCTTCGGGAGAAGGGCGGTATAGAAATATTAATAAATTAAAAAATTAAAATTAAATTAAATCTGGCGGGCCCCAGGGGGAGGTCCTTCTCTGTGGGCGCCCCGGATTTATGGAATCATTTGCCGGTTGAGCTCCGGATGGCGCCCGACCTTCGCTCCTTCTGACGCGATCTGAAGACTTATTTGTTCGAACAAGCCGGCCTGGCCTGATCGGGGATGGGTTTAGGTTTTATTGCTATTTTAAATGTATTTTAATCTACTGTTGTAACTTGAGCATCTTGTTTAATTCTTTTTTAGTTTTTGTATTCCTGTACTTTTATATGTTTGCCCTGTTCACCGCCCTGAGTCCTTTGGGAGAAGGGCGGTATACAAATAAAATTATTATTATTATTATTATTATTATTATTATTATTATTATTATTATTATTATTATTATTATTATTATTATTATTAGCCACAAAGCTATGCAACTCCTTCTGATATTGTTCTGTACCAGCCTGCTACCGGCCCTGCAGAAAAGGCAGGGACAACCCCTTTTACAAGAAGGCAAGAGACTGGAACTAAGCCTACCAAATTTATGGATACAAAAGCAAACAAGACACGAACCATGAAACAGGAGCTATTCAAGCGGTTGCCTTCAGCAAACCAGCCCTCCCACGCATTCCCCTTTTATACAGTTCAGGGCGTGGCTTCTCTCTGCCTCCTTCCGAGGTGCCCCATTGCCTTCCTCTGTTTACTCCTGATTTACTGCCTCCTGCGTCGGGCGTCCTTGAACAGGGCCAGCTGTGGGTCATCTTCATCCACGCTGTCAGGCTCACACAGCTGGGTCTGCGTCGTGACCAGGTGGGAGGGGCCTGGCTGAGGGCTCTCATCAGCAAGCTCTCCAACCCCCTCAGCAAGCTCTTCAACACCCCCCTCCTCCTCTGAGTCATCCGACCCAACTGCCGAACCCACAGGCTGACCCTGAATCACAACAGATATAAGGACCTCCCTCCAGCATATACATAACAGAAGAATAAAACCAGTGCCTTGTGTTTGTATGTGACATCTGGCAACCAATGCATATCACAGAGCCGTGGTGCTCTGTGATATGGAAAGGATCAGGATCTTTTCAAGTTTCTTTGTGCTGCACTTGGTTTGTATTTCATATCCAAAGGTGCAACGTCTTGAGGTACATAAAGAATGTGGCATTGTTTCCTGAACAGGTCATCCTGGCCTTTGTTGTGTTTGGCAAGTTCTGTACTGTGTTTTAACCATGAAAAGATAACTCAACATTTGTGACATTGTTTTTGTAAGCCAAGTTTCAGAGGAACACTTATTACAAGGATAACATCACATCTCTACAAATGCATTTTAATTTAATGCTAGTAAATTTGATAAATAAATAAAAAATGATAAATTGTCATATATTTTGGCTACTAAGACCCTACTGGGACTTTCTAAAAGAATAGCGTTAGGAGGTTTAAGAGAATTAAGCACATTTGTAAATAAATATCTGCAGTGTTCCTTTTAGATTGATAAGACAGCATTGTATGTTTTACTGAAAATGTTCTACTAATTGATATATTATTGTATGTACGATCATGGTTTATAAATATATACATATATTATTGTTATATAAAATCCATTATCATATATACAAATTGTTTATAGTAGTACAAAATGTATTGTGGAAAGGAAAATTTTATGCAAAGCTATATCAGATAGGCAACCATGTATTAAAATGGGTATATTAAGATAACCCCATGTCAACTTATTTATTGAAGGACCAGGAAGAAAAACACAAGAGTAGAGAAATAAGCAAAACTAAAATAAATACAGTACTATACTTGCTAGATTCATTTAAAAATCAGTTTCAGTGTGGGATTTTGACTAAATATTTTGGCCTGATTTTTTTTAAATACTGGAAAATTTTATAGGTTTCCCCCACTGACATGAGTGCTTCAGCTGATGATTGAGAAAATATTTCCTTCAGGATCTTCCTCCTTTTCCACATCATATATAATAATGGGCATGGTGACTAGATTTATATTTTATTACTTTTGCCATTATTAAAATGTTAGAAGTTATGGTTAAGTTTAGGGAAGTTTTATTATTGAACCTGAAAAAAGACAAGTCATTTGTTAACAGCGACAGTCCGGTATATTGCAGGACCCTGGATTTGCAAATGTACTGGTCTCCTATTATAAAGTAAGAAAGTTTTGAATACATGTTATGAAAATGTTTTGGTTGGGTTCCATCAATCTGAACATTTTTGCTCTCATGATAAAGCATGGTGTCTCTTTTCTATGAGAAAATATTTTACAAGTGTGACAGTTCATGTTCTGGGAAATGTGGAAAAAATAACATTTAGTATTAGAACTTTACTGCCTTTTCCACACTCATTAATAAATTATTCCACTCAAAATGTTTTAAAGCATTTCTTCATGAATATTTGGATAGTTTTTGACAGCATATTTTCAGAATGCTTATATTGGGAAACGTACATGATACCAAAAATGTTTGCATTGTTTTCCATTGAAATTTGGGCATTTTAGGAATAATATTTCCACTTCGCCTATTCCAAATTGAAATTAGCAAAAAATGGCTAAAAATGGGAAAATAAATAAATAAAGTAGTTATGCTTAGTAAGCTAACATATTTACTGAGAAGTAACTTCTGTTGCATTCAGTTGGGCTGAATAGATCCAAGATTGAAGGCTAAATATTTTGTGTTTAATCTGAAAGAACTATGTTTGCAAATATAATAATGCAGTCTTCTGCATCCCTGTACAGAAATAAGTCCTACTTTATTAAATGAATATCCTATGGGAATAAATAGCTAGCTAGCTAGATTTATATACATAAAAAAGATTTCCTCTATGCTCTGTGAAATTTATAAAGTGAATTGTTTGAATAGGATAATTGTGGGAGAGAAAGAACAGTTAACACTGAATAAAGTGGGAAAATCAAATGATGCATCTAAACGAGGGCAGCTTCAAGATTGGCACAGTATAATATGAAATGAGATGTACATTTGATCAATCACTGACCATCTGTCATCCTATTTCTCTGTCATATTCAATCCTTCTCATATTCTGTATGCTTCTCTTCCTATCTGTCTTAATGTCTTAATGTTTACCCCATCCATGCCCTCTCCCATATATATATATATATATACATATATACATATATATATATACATATATACATATATATATATATATATATATACACACATATATACACACACACACACACACACATATATATATATATATATTGTATATATATATTGTATATATATATATACTGTATATATATATACTGTATATACACATACTGTATATACACATACATACACGTATACGTATATGTATACGTATGAAATATGTTTCACAATATAAAATAATACATTTTTCTTTCATTTTCTTGCTATAACTTCTTTTCAAGCTGATGATTTTCTGTAATCAGTACAGATAAGGGCACAATATGTATATTATGTTTATTCATACCTTCATGTAAATTCATTAACCCTTGATTTAGAGCTAGCTGAAATTCAGTATTTTAAAGCTTCCAGTATTAGCAGAAAAGAGGTAAGAGGTGCAATGGAAAGGAGAAAGGTCTATGGAGATTCTCACTCATCCAGGTCATGGTTGTCCCAAATGTGCTTTTTCAAGAGGCAACTGGACTTTCTTTGTTTTTCCCTGAAGATGTTTCACTTCTCATCCAAGAAGCTTCTTCAGTTCTGACTGAATGGTGGAGAATGGAAGGATTTATATTTATATTTATATTTCTTGCAGTCATCTAGTCATTAGCATTCTTTCTGAAAGTCGCTGAGGCCATGTGGAGGTTTATCTGTGCAACTGGGTGAGGAACATTTTTTGAGCTGCTGAAAGGACTGTTATAAACACAGTCCTTTCAGCAGTTCCAAAAAGGTTCCATACCAATTTGCATTATTCAGGTAACCCTGAAGGCACAACGGGTCAACGACTCTCAGAAAGAATTTTAACGACTAGATGACTGCAAGGAATATAAATCTTCCCATTCCCCACCATTCAGTCAGAACTGAAGAAGTTTCTTGAATGAGAAGCGAAATGTCTTCAAGGAAAAGCAAAGAAAGTCCAGTTGCCTTTTGGAAAAGTATATTTGGAACTGGAAAGGGTAAACCTTAATTTCAAACTCTTTTTTAATCGGGACTGCAGTAAGCAGCATTTAACATTTAAAGCAACGTAAACGTAAATGTTCAGACATTTATTAGATTTTTTGCTCTTAATTAGAACTACCTGATAAAAAGGTAATGCTGTTTTAAGGAGTTGGTTCATTAAACTTAATTCTCATATTTTTTCCGGTTCCTATGGAAACATGAAAAAAGAACCTCCTTTACAAAAGGCAGAAAGGAATTAGGCTAATGCTTATGTGAGATATGATGCACTTATTCTGAAACATTTTTGGTGCACATAACCATAACAGATAGAAAATATATTGTAATGGGTAGATCAGAGATAACTTATTTATACTGTACCCATTTAGCAGCCAATAAAGAACCTTTGAATAGTACTCTGTACACATGGATATTTTAGTTAGAAATTTAGTGTTATTTAGTGAAAATGTCCAGAAGTCCTGTAAGCTGAGAAATAGATGTTATTTGCTTGTTAACAATAATTTAATTTACAACATACTGTAATGCATTGCAAATAAAATATTAGTCCATGTATTTTTCAGTTCCCACATTGATGCCTGAATGCAATTTTGAAAAAAAGAACTGTAGTAGTTATTTTAGTAGATAATATGAACCCTCTCATCCATTTGCAGATGGCCCAGTAAGCCTTAGTCATTATGTGCAAGACACAGATGTTTTCTTGTTCTGCTGAATCTTCATATGCCTGTTAAATGGTGTTCCTGTAGGTATTAATGCAAATACTTGTAGGCCAAACATAAATGTAATCTCCTGCAACAAAAGCATAAATATAAACTTTGGGGTGGGGTGGGAATCATATCATGTATCTTTGAGAGATAAATGTTGATCAACTTAATCAATTGACAGTACTCTCAACATATTAAGGTCAGATATGTACTGTAAATAAACATAGAAGGGTGTCATTTATCCCAACCCATTGATGAAGCGATGTTATTTTATTCATAAATATGACAGACCATCCTGAGATAGTTGATTATGTAGATTCTGAAATAATTAAGATTTTCAAACAAAATCTTATTTCTTTCTAGTGTGAAATTCTCTTTTATAGTTAATAAAAAATGTAGTGGTGCTAATGGCAATGATAAGTACAAGTATTAATCATTTCCCTGTTACTATCTATGTTTTTAACTAGTTGAGGGGTGCAGATATTCTTCTTGAAATCATCTGCTTAATGTGATCCCTCTGTTTTTATTATGGAAGAAAGGAAACAATCAGATAACTGCCCATTTTCTTACCTGTAACCCCATGTACAATATATGTTGGAATGTTTCCCATAACATTCAATGGACCTTGCTCTTTGGTTGACGTTGCACTATGAATTCCTTGTTCAAGTTGGAAACCTTTTATCTGCAGAAGTCTCAGACCAGGATTACCTTTATGCAACTCATGATAATGTTGAGTACTCGGTTTCTGATTACTGTGCAAATTGGAGGAGTAGTGTCAAATAGTAGTAGTAGCTATATTCACAATGATATAGCTATTCTTGTGGAATACATCCAATAAGAAGGTCAGCAGTTTACTTTGACCTTTCTTTGAGCCCAGCTGAGGGGCGTTGCACTGGATTTCCATTCAGTTCTTATCTGTGTTGAAAGGGAAAATTAGTAGAAGTGTTACCTTAGTTCTCCCTCTTCACTGAGTGTCTACCTTTGTTGCCGTTACTACTACTTTTCAGAGATCACAGCAGTCCCACAAACTGCATTGATCTCCAGTATGTTTGAAGTGAGCGACTGCAATGATATTCTGTGTTTCCTTATGGATGTGCTTTGGGTTCTTTTGTCAAGCTAGAATAATGGAAGTATGATATTTAAGAGCATTTGGGCAATCACATTTTTCCCCATTCTTTTTTAGGTTATGGAATTCAAATTTTAATGGCTTGGTTTAACTGTTTTTCTCAGTGATAACTAATATTCAGTTGGCGTTAGAATATGTTGAAAGGTCAATATTATTTCCTTCATGTTTTCCTTTGTAATCTTTGGGCCAAACATCCCTAATTAGGAAACCAGAAGACTGAGCACTGTTGTTTCTTGCAATGCCTCAGCATCTTTGCTCATATAATCCCGTAATTTATAATAACTGAATTGGTCATTTGACAGGTAAAATACTACAGAGTAGTAAGTTTATATAATGCATTGATATTCTATAATGAGGCTTATAACTGCATTGGAAAATTATTCAGTACATTCCAGATATCATTTTTCTGTTTTTTTTTTATTTAGAAGTACTTGGTGAATGTTTTTCAAAAGTATTTGTGGAATTGTGCTACTGTAAATTGCTAAAATAAAATACTTGTATCTTTGTAAAAATTTATGTCTAATATATAAAATATGCTTTTATCAAATAGGATAGAAGATCCAAGTGTTCTATTCATTTCTAAACTAATAAATGCTTGAAATATTTTTGAACTAATAATTTTATATTGTTTTATATAAATAATTATAATTAAACTTGTATGACATGTGACTCTCAATGACTGTGGAGAACTCGCAACAAACAAAGAAGTTACATAAAATCAATAAAACATAAAAATATTCTTCATTATCAGCTAGCCCCACTGATTTTTTTTTTGCTGAGGTCCATACTCCTTTAAGATGGCTAACTCTGCCACCAGACAAGGAGGAAAATTGAAGAGACCTGTCCATATGTTAGCAGCTGATATAAAGTCACCAAGCTTTTGCAACCAGTCAGCTTAGGGCTGGTCTTTCTGAAGAACAGAGGTATGCCAAAGCTTTCTGATTTGCCCCAGAGCATATAAAGTGTCAAGGTTCCGACAGATAAGAGACAAATAAAACAGAATTCTGAGGTTGCAAGTTCCTCAAAGGACATGTTTATTGATACAAAGTATCGGCATTGCAAAAGTGAAACCACGTCTGAATACGCGCCTAACAATCCCAAATACAAAGTTAAAAAAATCCAACCTCCAAAGCTATGCAAGCTACTATATTCCCCAATATAACTTCTTGGTGGGCTTTTCATGAATGCCAAGCCTGCAATCCTGGGAGCAGCCGATGACCTTGGTTCTCATGGGAAAAAGTCTGTTTTGTATAGCGAAGCACCTGGAAAATCCCCCTCCGTCTATTGCTGTGTATAACTGAAAATGAGTGGGGAAAATGGCTGCATCCACGCTTATTTTCAAAGTTGACATAAAGGACCATTAGTGTCTGCAGTTTTCCCACACAAACCACCCAATCCTTTAGTTGCAAATGAGACGTTAGCTACTGGTGGAACAGCTGAAAGGTAAATTGCCATAACATTATGTTAGGTTTCTATATATATGGGACCAGCAGAAATTATGAAGCTCCGTAGACTGAATATGAGTGTCAGAGGGTGCTCAAAATAAACCCCCTTCTCCAATATCGGTGTATTCAAATACTGTTTTATAATACTGTGTGGCCCAGACTGAGGGGTTTAATTTTAATTGGGTTTTAGTTTTAAATTTTGGGGACTTGAATTAATTAATTGTTTTAACTGATTTTAATTTTTGTATGTTATGGTTTTAATTTTCCCTGTAAACCGCCCTGAGTCCTACGGGAATAGGGCGGTATATAAATTTAATAACGTCAACCAAACTTGATTGAGTTGATCAACATTTATCTCTCAAAGATACATGATATGATTCCCACCCCACCCCAAAGTGGTTTTCTGCCTAAAGTGGCACTAGAACTCACAGTCTTCTAACTTCTAGACTGATGCTTTAACTACTACACCAAACTGGCTCTCAAATACTACTGCGTTACCTATTGAAATGTATCTGATGAAAGTTGATATTTCTAACAATTAGATTATTTAATAACCCATTTGAAGAAAAGTAGCTGTGCTTTCCTATTTGCTGTAAAATACTTAGATCCCATATTGTTAACCGTAATATGTGATGTTATTTTATCAGAAGCTGTGATATTAAAAATTAAAATTCTAAACAATGATTTTCATAATTTTCAAATAATCTCCGGTGTTTTTTTCTGTTGTTCAGAATGTGCAACTGCCGCAGGAGGAGGTGAAGATGAAGGTGAGGCAGAAGCTGGTTGGATTGAAGGAGCTGCCATTCTGCTCTCTGTTATATGCGTGGTGCTGGTTACAGCCTTTAATGACTGGAGCAAAGAGAAGCAGTTCCGTGGACTTCAGAGTCGTATTGAACAAGAACAAAAGTTTACTGTAGTCCGAGGTGGACAAGTAATTCAGATTCTAGTTGCAGAGCTTGTAGTTGGTGACATTGCACAAGTCAAATATGGTATGTTTTTTTGTATACTTTCTAGAAAATTTGTGTCTGAATCCCTAGGACTTCTTTATAACATATTAAATAGTAGCAAGAAAATAGTAGCTAATAAACTGAACAATTAAGGCTGATTCCTTAAATACACAGGAAAAAAATAATATAACATACAATCAGTTATTTGAAAAAAATGTTACAGTGTTATTAACAATTTAAATTCATCTGTGAGGAATAAGATAATACTATATTTAGTCATCAAAGAACTAGCTTAAGTTGATAGGTAAAATCACTAGTTGGTACCATGTAATTGAGTATCAATAGCGTTATTGGGAAATCAGCTAATGAAAATCAACTGAAGGATAATTTGAGAAAGAATAGGTAGGAAAGCAAAAGAAGAACCTTCATCAAGACAAAAAAGAGCAATATTGCTTCATATCTTTAAATTTTGTGGTAAGCATCTATCCTTAATGAAAAAATTGAGTATATTTCTGATGAGAATAATGCACATCCCAATGTCAAGAACACCGTTTCTGTCTCAATGAAATGAATGGCATGATTAATCTTTTCTATATATTTGGATTGGCTTCCTGCAAGATGAGCACAATCAACATTATTTTCATCCATGACATGAATCAAAATTCAACTGTGGTCCAGTTGTTAAAGTCAGTGGAGTTGTACTGTGTCTGGAGAATGCAACCTGATATTTTAATCCCTTAATTGCTTATTAAGGAAATTTGGGATGACATTTCAAAGATAAAGTCAAGCAGCCAAGTTGGGAAAAACAATCTAAAACGTATGGAGCAATTATAATGGTTATAATTTACAAAAGGTATATCTAGATATTTCTATCTCTGCCTTTATCAATTTATAATTTGAAATATCAGGTTTAGTTTACAAAAGTTATATGTATCTATACATCTTTATCTCTATCTATAGAGATGATAATTTTTTTGCAGAATTGTCCTGTTTCATATTAATTTAGAATTGTTCTCAATAAGGAAAGAACTCAGACATTCTAAAAAGAACAATATGAAATAATGCAAATCTATGTGCGTGTTTCAACTTTGGTGAAATCTTTCTCATTTTTAAATACTACATTAGGGACATTGGGGCCATTTAGAATATAATCTTTAGAAATTTGGATTAAACTCTTTTAGTAGAGCAAAAGAACAGTAAGGACCCAACTGTGCACCAAACAATAATTGTAGTTGTCCTTTGGGTTAATAAAGCTTTAGTAGTGCTTGGATATGCTGTGAAATGACTGCTTTTTGTGCATTTTGGATAACATAATTTTTATGTGCACTGCATTTAGTAAAACAATGGAACACCATGCCTGAGCTTTTGAAAAATTTCCCTGCTGTATAATCTGGCTTTTTAACCTCCTTGTATGCACTCCATGTGGCTTTGCAAAAATTGGGATCTTAGTTTTGGAATAGTTGATTTCTAGTGCTTCCACAGAACAGTAATTGGCTAAGGTACTCAGGGTTTGCTTAAGTCCAATTGAAGTTTGTGACTACATTTTCTGTACACAGTAGGACTGGAATATTGGCTAATTTCAGATGCTGATGTGGTAATTTTGTTATTTTGGCCAAAAGAAAGTTAATATATAATTAAACAATGGGGGCAAAAACACTCTTTTCTCATTCCTGCTTGGCTTGTATTCTCTTTAGAGTAATGGCTGCAAAAAACATTTATTTTAGAATTGTCATAAAGTTTATACATGGTGTAATGTATTGGGCCTGATTTGCTTGAACTTTACCACGTGGGTTTTGAATGCTGTGAGATTGCTTAAGCAGAGAGTTGGGTAACAGTCGCTGGCTCCTCAGACAAGCCGTCTCCAGGACCACCATTGGTTGGCTCTAGGGCAGCAATAGGTTTTTTCAAACCTATTGGCCGCCGCCTAGTGGCCAGAGTATAAATAGCTGCGTAGAAACCTTGGTTAACAGTTCAGTTCCTGCATTCAATAAAGTATGTTCCTGCCTGAACTCTCTTGCCTCATCTCCTGCTTGCTGCAAAGAACCCAGCACACAACACTGGCGACGAAGGAGGGATCCTGCTCCTTCAGAAGAGCTGAAAGTCACTAGGGAGTGAGGCCAGCCAAGGCACCTGGCAGGGAACGCATTTCCCCCCCCCCCTCAGTCAGCTTAGCACAGCCATGCTAGCGACCACCATCCCTGAGGACCAGTCCCTGGGCCTACAAAGGAGCAGGACAAGGAAGAAGATGAGCCCCAGCGAAGAAGACTTCCCGAGATGGTGGAGGTTGGAAAGCTGGAAGAATTTGATGTCACTTGCCCAGAGAGATGGTCGTCGTACATCTCGAGGGTCGAAAACTACCTCTGCACTAACCAAGTCGTTGAAGACGGCCTGAAGGCCACAATGCTCCTGTGTGTCTGCAGCCCTGCAACATCAATATCGCAGAGAATTTGGTCGCACTGGCACAGCTGGAGTCCGTAACGTTCACAGACCTGAAGAAATGGCTTGGCGACCATTTCCAGCCCAAGGTTTTGGTAATAGCTTGGAGGCACGCATTCGAACAGAGAGTTCAGCAGCTGGGTGAAACAGCCACAGAATTCATCACGGCATTGAGACAAGCTTCACATCTGTGCAATTCACCGATTTAGAAGAAAGGCTTTGAGACCGACTCATCTGTGGACTTCGGAGCAGAGAGCTGCAGCAGAAACTCTTTGCCAAAGAGGCTCTCTCGCTCCAGGAAGCCTTGAAAGAGATCATGGCAGATGAAGCCGCTGGTGGGGCCGTGAAAGCCATGAGGCCTGCCAAAAGCACTCAGCCTGAGGAGGCCATCCACCACAACTCACAGAAGACATTGACAGCAACCACAAAGTGGACAAGCTTCAACGACACAAAGACCAACAATGACACAACAACCAACAACAAGGGAATACTTACAAGGCAATTCCCTTCTCTCAGTGTCCGGGTTGTGGCGGCCGCCACCAATGCATGGACTGCAGGTTCCGGACAGCTACTGTCGGGCCTGCAGGAAGACTGGCCACATTGCTTCAGTCTGTAGAGGTTGACAGAAGGACCACCAATTGGACATTCTGATCAGGAGAGGTACCAGGGTCCCGGGGCAGTGTAGCGTAGGGTTTTGGTCCAGCCACTGGAGCGTTTGCCGCACGGGAGCTCGCTGCCCTGTCAAGCCCAATTTCCAACTTCAGGTCGAGCTGCAAGGCATCCCTTGCAGGATGGAACTGGACACTGGGTCTGCTGTGTCCATCATTTCACTTGAAACCTTCCATTTCGTCTGCAACTGCAGCAAGAGGTAGGCCAAGCTTAGGCCATCCGACATTATCCTGACCGACTTCTAGAACTCTCGAGTCACTGTCAAGGGTGAAGCCACACTGGCTGTCAAATTCAATGGGTTTTCAGGGCCTCTGGATGTTATTGTAGTGGAGGGTCAGCGAACGAGCTTGATAGGGCTTGATTGGTTTGATGCTCTGGGCATCCAGGCTCACCGGAATCAACTGGACAAAAATGGCGAACTTAGTGTCAGTATGTAAGGAGTTTGCTGACGTTTTTGACACTAGCCTTGGAACATACAAGGGCCCTCCAATAGCCTTTAAACTTGATCCTGCTGTAATGCCTATCAGGATAAAACCCCGCAGAGTGCCATTTGCACTTAAACACAAGATAGATGCTGAATTGGACAAGCTAGTTGAACAGGGGGTACTACAGCCCGTAGATGGGGGTGAATGGGAAACCCCAATTGTCACGACACTTAAGGCCAATGGGGAGGTCAGGATTTGTGCTGATTATAAGTGCACCATTAATCGGGCACTTAAGCAGCATGCGTACCCAGTGCCAGTCGTTAGCCACATCTTGGCATCACTGCAAGGGGGTATGGTTTTTGTGAAGTTAGATTTGGCACAGGCTTATCAGCAGCTACCTGTGGATAAGGCCACAGCTGCTGCACAAACCATTGTAACACACAGGGGGCTTTTAAAGTAAAGCGCCTCCAATTCAGGATTAGTGTAGCCCCTGGCATTTTTCAAGGCATCATGGAGTGTACGCTCAAGGGCATTCTGGGGGTCTGCCCCTATTTTGACGATGTGCTCATCACCGGTGAGTCTCCTGAGGTGCTTGCAAGGAGGCTTAAGGCTGTCCTTCAATGGTTCTGCGAAGTGGGCCTTAAACTTAAAAAGAATAAGTGTAGCATAGGGGTCCCCTCTACTGAGTTCCTGGGTTTCCATATTGATGCTGAAGGCATCCACCCTGCCAAGTCCAAGCTGAAGGCCATTCAGCAGGCAACTAGCCCCAGGTCAAAGAGAGAGTTTCAGGCATTCCTGGGCCTCCTTAATTTTTACCATGTGGTCCTTCCTAACAAGAGTGCAATGGCAGAGCTGTTACACTGGTTCTTTGAACAAAAACACCCCATGGAAGTGGACCAGAGTCCACGAAAGCAGTTTTACGGCAGTAAAATCACTACTGTCTTCCAATTCAGTGCTCACTCACTTTATAGAGTCATTGCCTGTATGCCTTACATGTGATGCATCCCCTTATGGGCTAGAGGCTGTTTTAAGTCATTTGGAAAGTGATGGGACTCAAGTCCCAATTGCTTATTACTCAAGGACATTGTCCTCTGCTGAGCGCAACTACGCACAAATTGACAAAGAGGCCTTGGCCATTGTGGCTGGGGTGAAGAAAATCCATGATTACTTGTATGGCAGGGAATTCACAGTCTTCACAGACCATAAACAACTGTTGGGGTTATTTACTACAGATAGGCAGACACCCCAAATTCTGTCCCCTAGGATGTTAAGATGATCTTGTCAGCCTACAGCTTCAGGCTGGTTTACAAACCCGGCAAAGACATGGGCCACGCAGACGGCCTTAGCTGGTTGCCATTGCCACAGATTGAGCCGGCTCTGGCTCCAGCAGCTTGCATTTTGTCCATTCAGGATTTGCCTGAGTTTCCCCTCCATGCTGGGGATGTGGCTGCAGAAACTGCTGCAGACAAGGTTTTAAGCAGGGTGCTCTCCTGGATTCACACAGGGTGGCTACAAAACAGTCCTGGACCCGAGTTCCAGAGCTACTTCACACATAGACATGAGCTTTCAGCTCACAAGGGTTGTATTTTATGGGGGAGCAGGGTCATTGTCCCCACTTCATTAAGAGATAGGGTACTTCAATCTTTGCATGAGGGACATCTGGGCATCGTCCGGATGAAGGCATTGGCACGAAGCTACCTATGGTAACCTGGGTTAGATAAGGCTATCGAGGCTCAAGTACACTGGTGCTACATGTGTCAACAATCCAGGCCAGAAATGTCACATGCTCCTGTCCCCAGATGGGAGGAGACACACACTCCTTGGTTGAGGACATTGACTTTGCTGGGCCCTTTCAGGGACAGCAATTTTTGATAGCGGTCGACAGATACTCTAAATGGCTGGAAGTTATTCCAATCGCAAGTATGACTACTGCTAGGACCATCCAGTTGCTTAGGAAGCTTTTTAAACACACGGGCTGCCGGACGTCATAGTATCTGATAACGGGACCCAGTTCACAGCGGCAGAGTTTCAAGCCTTCTTGAGGACTAACCTCATAAGGCATGCTACATTGGCTCCCTTTCACCCCTCAACTAACAGGCAGGCCGAACAGATGGTGCGCACTACAAAGGAGTCACTCAAGCGCATAGTGACTGGGGATTGGCACCACAGTCTGGCTGATTTTTTGCTTTGCCAGCACACTACACCTTGCACAGCAACAGGCAAGAGCCCAGCAGAACTTCACTGGGGAAGAAGACTCATCACTAAAATTGGACAGGCTGCACCCAGACCAGGTGGCAGCAGACACCTCTTGCCCAAAGCCTCTGAGGGGGTTGCAAGTGGGTGATGAGGTGTGGGCCCAGAACTAGGCACATGGGAACTTGTGGATGCCAGGTAAAATTGCTAAAGTTTTGGGCCCTCTCTCATACAAGGTGGCTCTGGATGGCAGGCGAGTCGTTCACCCCCATATTGATCAGCTGTGGAAGCGGTTCCCAGAATGGCCACAAAGCGAGGACCATACCATGGGTCCACTCCTAGAGCCAGAAACCAGCAGCCAAGTGGGGCAATTCACATGCCCTGAGGACTCTAGCAGTCAGTACAATGGGGAGGTGGTCATAGATGGGCAAAGCCTGGGAGTGCAACATGGGTCCCCTGGCGGAGAAAGTCAACCCAATCAAGACAGCTGCTGTACTAACTCTGCTTCTATGTTGGACTTTCATTTGGGCCGACCTGGAAGGGCCAGTCAAAGGCACTCAAGTCAGTCTGACTCTGGTGGACTCATGAATCCTGGTCTACCCAGCCTGGCAGGCAAGCTGGTAGACTGGGAGTTGCCTGGATCCCCCAGGCATTCTGCAAGGTCACGTAAGCCTCCATCTTATTTGCAGAATTTTGTTCTAAAGTAATTGTGTTATCGTAAGTGCTTGTACCACTGCTATACTTTATGTATTATTGCAAACACTTGTAACACTGCTGTACCTTATTTTCAACCATTTTTTATTATAATGTGTGTACATTCTAGTGGGGAGGGGTGTAATGTATTGGGCCAGTTTTGCCTGAACTGTACCACGTGGCTTTTGAATACTGTGAGATTGCTTAAGCAGAGAGTTGGGTAACAGTCGCTGGCTCCTCAGACAAGCCGTCTCCAGGACCACCATTGGTTGGCTCTAGGGCAGCAATAGGTTCTTTCAAACCTATTGGCTGCTGCCTAGTGGCCAGAGTATAAGTAGCTGCGTAGAAGCCTTGATTAACAGTTCAGTTCCTGCATTCAATAAAGTATGTTCCAGCCTGAACTCTCTTGCCTCATCTCCTGCTTGCTGCAAAGAACCCAGCACACAAACATACACAACAGTAGTTGTCTGTCTGCAGAAGTATTTTTAAGTTTATCACCCAAACCTTCTTCTGGAGATAAGACAAATGCAGATCATTAGTCAGTGAATGCAGTATTTAAATGCAAAGCCTGTTTGGATTATATGGATGTTTTCAGCCAGAAGTTGCAGTATGATGCCATGGTAAAGGGTAGAATGACCAATTCTAAAATCTGCTTGTCATATGCCAAAATATCCTCTAGATTGATCCAGTCAAATAATATACTGTATATGTGGATGTTTAGCATAGTTATTATCTCTGATGGGCTGATAGCAACAAAAGAGAAAAAGAGAGAGTAATAATAGACTAACCAGGTGGCAGTAGTTTGATAAATTACTAAAAGTTCATCTACAGAAGGAGTATATTTTTATTTGGATTGCAGTGATTTAAAGATTCATACCTTAATTATGAAAATCTAGAATAAGGAAGTTTCATAGATTACATGTATAATGTGTAGTTTAGACATTGCAAAATGTCTAAAATTTTCAAATTAGATTTTCTCTTAATGATTTTACTGATAGGTGACCTACTACCTGCTGATGGAGTGTTTATTCAAGGAAATGATCTTAAGATTGATGAAAGCTCTTTAACTGGGGAATCAGATCAAGTCCGCAAATCCGTTGACAAAGATCCGATGCTGCTTTCAGGTATGTTTTCTGCATTAAATAAACCTTTGATAATCACAGAAATGGAATCCTTTGTTTTCTGTTTTTTCTCTTCCTCCTTCAAATTCATTATCCATGTATTCTTCAATCAGAAAAAAATATATGAAAGTGGATAGTTTTGTACTAAATACTGACCTGTATTAAATACGGGATTATTTTGTGTGTTTAGACATGTTTTGGTTACAGATGAGTTTTCATTCTTGAATGGTGTGGCCCAACTCTATTTTTTCCATAAAACCTATTATTCATATTGTGTAATCTTGTATATAACATGAGGGTTTCTAACAATGGAATCATGGTGCTATATGAGAACTGACTGTACTATGCAAGAACAAATAATTCAATACTAGATGAAATAAAAACAGACTGCTCAGTGGAAGCACTAATAGCACAGCTAAAGCATAAATGTTTGGTATACATAATAGACAGTTGTGGAGGACTGATGTTTAGTGGCTCACAAAGAGTCAGAAGCAATGGAAAGATTGAATAACAGGAACAACAAAATGTAACCTTCTACCAGCTGGTCAAAGAATATCTTCTTTAGGTGAAACTCTCAGGAACCTAATATTGAGTTCTGTTCGCAAAGGATAGGGGGAAAGGAAATCTGATGAGCTGTTGAAAATCCATTGGTATGTCCCACTAAAACAGGGGTATCAAACTCAATTTTATTGAGGGCCGCATCAGCATTGCTGTTGCCCTCAGGGGGCCGGGTGGGTATGGCCAGGGTGGGCGTGACCTACTGGGTGGGCGTGGCTAGAGTGCGTATGGCCTACTGGGTGGGCGTGGCCAGCTCTACATCGTTCACATCGAGGGTGCCTATGGGGGCCTGGGCAGGAGTGGGACAGATCTGGGGGTCTCTGACAGAAGGAGGGTCTCTGGGCCAGGGCCAAGGCAGTGGGGGCCGTTCCCTCACTGTTTCCAGGATGGCTTCGCAGGCCACATGAAACCACTTCGCGGGCTGGATCTGGCCCCCGGGCCTTGTGTTTGACATGTCTGCACTAAAGACATGATAAAAGGTTGAAGGACTTTTCTTTTTTTATATAGTGTATTGATCAGACAGCATGAATTGTTTATTTTGGTGATATCAAGGGCATAAACATTTCCTATTTTCTGTTTCATACTGTTATCTGTTTTTTTGGCAGGAAATAGGGTAGATAAAATTCTTTGTTTAGCTGCTGCATAATATTAGCTACTTCTGACTCATGCATGGAGATGAAAAGCAACGTTTTATTTAATCTTTGCTAAGAATAGTTACACAACAATACAGTGGTCAATCAGGTCAATTGTTAGTAGAAAATTATATATGTATATATTTGTTGGAACTAGATTTTGTCTTAAAATGATGTTTCAGCTGACTTATATAAACCCACTTTTTAAAAACCAAAACTATCCAGAGAAATTCAATTTATTTTTCATGTAATATTAGTCAAATTGCGCATAGTGTAACAAAATGCATGCCTAAATGTCAAAAATATATAGTAAAATATGTATAAATATAGTAAAATATGTATGCGTGTCAGGGGATAAGTGGGGGAGAGAGAATAATATCTACTCCAAATTTATTTATTTATTTCAGTGTTGAGGCTGCCCAATTCCTTAGTGGCTCCGGGAAGATTGCAATTAAAAGAAATGAAACCACACATATAAAAGAGAACACCACCAACCATTAGAAGAAACCTAAGCTAAAGGAAAAAGGCTTCCATAACCAGCTTGGGAGAACCAAAAAAATAAAAGATTTTGAGGAATGTGATAACGGTGGCAGTCTCACAAATCTTTGGGGGAAGGCAATATCATTTCAGAGGGCAGGTTTTGTAGCAGAGAAAGCACATTTATTGGGTCCTGTAAGATGGCATTGATTTGATGAATAGGCCCCAGAATGCACAACTGCTTGATTCATTCAGTGGGCCAAAACAATTAGAGCTGTGGCTATCCTTCTTACATTTAAAATTATTACAACAAAACATATCCTGTTAAAATGCCTTTTCAATTGTTAATTTACCCCTCTGTTTCATAAAGTAATAAGACTCAGAAATGAAATGATTATATTTATACTATTTGTAAAAGTTCTGTAAGTTTTATATCATTCATATCCTTATAAAGGCCAGTTTGTTTATATTGTATATATTGGGAGAGGCAAATAAGAATAAATTGTAAGAATAAATTGTCCAGAATCACCCACTTTTGCTCATAACCCTGTCTTTACAAGATTTTTTAAAGACAAAAAAACTTTATTGCATCTGCTCTTTTTCAACATGTGTTAAGTAGGATATTTCCCTCTCTTTTCTCCCTTTTCACATTCTTGCCAATAATATTTTTGGCATCTGTCTTTTTTAAATGAATTTCTTACAGCATATCAGAATTCGAGTGCTAATGAATAGCAATAAGTATCAGTAGAAAGTGAATTCAAAACCTCTGCTGTCTGCATAAGTTACAATCCCGCCATACTTTTAGTTCATATTGATCTAATTATATGATTAATTTCTCCTTTATGAATTAATGGAACTACAGGTGTCCTCATTTAAGGACCACTCATTCAGCAACTGTTTGAACTTGCAATGGTGGCACTGAACAAGTGCTACTGAATTTTCCCTACAATCACATGATTGCCATTTGGCACCTTCCCCACTAACTTCAACAAACAAAAAAATCAATGTGGAGATTGCAAGTTGTAGGTCCTTGCTTAAGAAGGGCAACTGGAACTGCCATTGCTAATCAGTCCAGTAGTAAGGTGTTTTTTTTAAAAAAAAACAACTTATGATCGCATATTCATTATAGAATCTATGTGTGATGTTGCAAAGATGTTGTGTAGATTATATGTTAATGATGCTATGATATACGTGCATCATCCAGACATGTAAGAAGCCAAATTGCTTATGTTAACCAAAGTGTACGTATAAATTTGCCCTTGTATTTTCCAGGATGGCAAACTAAGCAGTCAGTGCAAGCTTTCTTCATGAAAGCTCAAAGCACAGTGCAGAAAGCACAGCAGGAGACATAAGTCCAAGCCCAGAAACCCTACATTTAATCAGTCACAACACACTGTAGTAGACCTCAGTATAATATCTGTCCTAACTTCTTTCTGGATACTGCTTTCACATTTGCAAAAGTGGAATGTGTAAGCAAGTAAGTGAAAATGATACGTGAGTTCATGGATCTCGTGAGTCTTTTCAATACCAATGGTGCCTGTAGTTCCAAATAGCATCTATCCTCTTATGGGATTATAAGAATGCCATTTATTGCTGTTATTCCCAATATAAGAGAAAAGCATTTTGCCAAGGACACATGAAAATTTGTGATAGACGTGAAAAATAGGCAATAGTTCTGTTGCAAAATGGATATTACATATTCTTGGATGGCAAAAAGGAACTTCTCTTAGAGTGAAAATATTCTGCTTCTTCCTTGCAATTTACTCCTTCTCAGGACTGTTTTACACGAAAGAAGAAGAATGCTCCAAAACATGAATTATCAGACAAATTTTGATTTGTTGCGTGAGAAATATCATAATGATGTTTTACCTTAGTTTATCTATCTCTCTAGCTTTCTGCATCTAAATACAAAGAATCAGAAAAACTTAAGAAAAAAGAAACCTGTGTTTGTTCAGGAGTAAAGAAGGCACTGGTGGACATCATGCTTTGTTAATTTTCTTTTTAAAATGAATAAAAATGCAGCTATATTAAGGAATCAGGTCAGTCACTGCCTGGAGAAAAAGCAACTAAAATTCACATTTGATTCTTCAGCAGAAAGTGCTCCAGTATTGGATTCTTGCTAAACAGAAGCATTAGAGCAGGCTTCAAACCTAGGAAATATTTTGGATTCACTGAACACTTAAGATAACACTTGCTTACATTTGTCCTCACTTCTAGGCATGATTGGTTTAATTTATGTAGCAATTTCACTGTGTTGGTTATGAGTTTGTTTTCTCTTACTATGTATATATAAAGCAGGAAACTGCTTTGTATTGTAAAAATGTTTTGTTCTTTCCTCCATAAATACTTTTCTACACTAATTCTTATTCTAGCAAGTTAATTCTAAAAATAATGCTTTTCTATTCTTTTTTGGACTCATTTAAATAAAATATGCAGAAATTGGTATTTATTTGTCTACTAGCTTTATATCCCAGTGTGTATTTGTCACTGGATAGAATCAGGAATTGCTTGGGTGGATTAGCCCTGGATTTTTACTATAGAATGGAGAATAAAAAATTCCACTGCTTGTGCTTATGTGAAAGTTAATAATTGGTATACAATAAGCAGAAACTAAAAATTCCTTCATGTCAGCCCCTTTGAAATTAACTCAGAATCAAAGATAAGTCTTTGGTCTTATCTTCAGATTGACCAGGGCATTCTTAATCAGCAGTTCCAAAATTGTTGGGGCTTTGCTTGGCAATGTCAGGAAATGGATCACAGTTGGTGATCTTTTCCCACACACTCGGCTGTGACTAATCTGCTTATGAGAAATGAATTTTTTGTCTTTATTCCTGCTCAGTCAGTACAGCATTCTGGTGCTCCTGGGTTGGCTTTCTGCTTACCTGCAAATATGGAAAGATTTTATTAGCACCATTTCCTCCAACACACTTGGTTTTGTGTGTTCAGTAGAAAGCAGTACATTGTTCTAGATCCAGCCCAGAGGAGTTCGGTGACAGGTACTTCTGGATTTGGAAGTAATTATTACACCAATATGAGTACTTAAGGCTTTATTCCAAAGCAGTATATGAAAATAACATAATTGAATAACAAGAGACAAAAATTAATTCAGATCAATGACCTATCCACTTTTGCATTCTGTTCATACAATAACCAACAAGTTCACCAAGGGAAGCCTATAAGCAAGTATGAGTTTAATGGTCCTCTCTCATTGCAGTGTGCAGTTTTTCTTCAAAAGTGTGTTTTCCTTATCCTGGAAGGAAATATTTTTAGGATGTCCAGAAACTATTGGTAGCAGTATCCTCCATGAATGTGTCTAGAGTGCTGAACTGTAATACGTCTGGTTGTGAATTCCATATGTGCTGTGAGAAGAAATTCTCCCATTCCTTTATGTTGAATGACTCTAAGTTTTAGTATCTAAGGAAAACCTTACAAATTTCATTTGTAATTCTGTCATGTTGCCTTTTACTCAACTAAAAATGAACAAGGCTTGCATAGTAGAAATTCCTTATGAGTTTAATACTTAATTTCATATAGCAATTGTGTCATCATTAGTCTCATTATTAAAATGCAATTAGCAAAGATACTCGATATTTTCTGTGAGATGTTACCTGTGTGTTAGCTGTGTCTTTTGTTCTCAGAAGTGGAATGTAGACCACAGTTCAGCATGTCTAACAGTAACTTTATCAATACAAGAAAATATCTGTAGCTCAGGATTAAACTGCAGGTTCCTATTGGTCTCTTGGTTGTTTTCTTGCATATGTTTCATTACCAAACTTGTACCAAGGTAGTATTTGAGAGGCTGTCACAAGGAGGAGGGGTCAACTTATTTTCCAAAGCACCAGAAGGCAAAAGACAAGAAACAACAGATTGAAACCGACCAAAGAGAGAAGCAACCTGGAATTAAGGAGAAACTTCCTAACAGTGAGGATAATTAACCAGTGGAACAGCTTGCCTTCAGATGTTGTGGGTGCTTCATCACTTGAGTTTTTAAGAAGAGACTGGACAACCACTTGTCTGAAATGACATAGGGACTCCTGCTTGAGCAGGGAGCTGGACTAGAAGACCTCCAAGGTCCCTTCCAGCTCTATTCTGATTCTGATTAGTAGCACTGGTGATTTTACCTAATTTGGGAATGAAATGTCTACAAGAAAACAACCAAACTTGGAGAGTACCAGACACACCACTGAATCTTTATCATCAGCAAATAGCTTTAATGTAAAAAAAAGGTAAAGGTTCCCCCGCACATGCGTGCTAGTCGTTTCCGACTAAAATCCATGTTTTAAATATCTTTAGGTACCCATGTCATGGAAGGCTCAGGAAGAATGGTGGTTACTGCAGTGGGAGTTAATTCTCAAACAGGAATCATCTTTACTCTGCTAGGTGCTGGAGGAGAGGAAGAGGAGAAAAAAGATAAAAAAGGTACAAATTCACCTAAAATATTTTCAAATAATGTCTGTATTTATAACATAGGCTTGATATTCAAATTTATTATATAGGAATACTTGAATTTATGTTAGTATAATTTAGTCCAGTGAATTCAGTCCTGATTTATAAGGGCTGTGAGCTGCTTGAACTGTGTGCGCACTGGCTATTTTGAATACTTAGTATGGATGGTTTAAAATGCGAGGACGAAATGTGATCTTAAATTACCTATACTTCTTTGCAAGAGTCATTCTGTATCAATATATCCCAAATTCATTATAAATTGAAGTTGTACAAAGAATGATAAGTTCATTGCTTCAATTAAAAATAAATTATAACTATAATAATTCTTTCATCTGGAGAAATTGAATTGTAATATCAAAATATGAAACATAAATTGAAGTATATTTAACATTTTAATTTAAAACCATACTTATTTAAAGTTTTATCATGTTTTATTGCTCATGATTTTTATGCCAGGAGCATAGAGATTAAGAATCCTGCCTGACTTATGTGTTTCATAGCTAATATGAATTAGTTTAAGTTTGCAAAAACAGAGTTTGATCCAAATATTCAGTTCCATGAAAAGAAGAATCCCTTCATGGATAAATGATTGCGTGACTCTATTTCTATGAATGGAAAATCTATCCATGGAAATGAAAATTTAGACATAATAAAATATCTACAGACAAGCTAAGAATGTTTCCCACATGGAATGTTTCTTGGAAAAAAAGCTGATTCTGTTCCATGGGAAGTTATGCGACAATCACTTTAATCTTCAGCCCAGAAGATCTTTTTACCCTAAAAATAAAGCTGTCCCTCAGTTGACTATGTGGACACAACCATGCCGTTTCCTTGGCAACAATATTAAAGGAGTTCACCATTGCTTTCTTCTGGGATTATTATTATTTTTCTTCCCAGTCTTTTTAAACTACTGTAAGTTTTGAATAAAATAGTAATTTACACTACTCTTTGAGATTTGGCAAATGATCTTTACAAATATCCGGTGAATTTCTCATTTAAATATTTTTCCTCTTTATCAATTCATGTATCACTAGTTGATTAATAACTATACTATTGAGAAACTCATTCTTCTTTCATAAAAGTCTATTCTGTGCCTATCACAGACACTTAAATACACTTGAACTATAGTGACCCTATGGTTATATCATCTATAAACATATATTTTTGTTCACTATTTCACATTGAATCTCAGCTCTAATATTTCTGTTCAGAAACACTTTTGAGATTCCTTTTTCCCAAGGAAATAGAGTAGCTTCCTTACACATAAAGAAGGATAAAATTATTTTAAAAGCAACATTTATAGTACACTATATATACATCTATGGCAATTTATAAATATTTAAACATTTAAAATATATATAATAAAATTATATATGAAAAATAATAGATATCCAAATTCTGTGGTGACAAGTGGGCGAAAAATGCTTCTCTTCAGACCTAACTGTGTTCTATACTACTGTAAGCAGTGGCCAGATTTCACCAATAATTTGTTACTAATTTTGTTTGAACTTAAGACAACATATTCCAGACTTTCTTAACTGAGAATAAACACTAGTGAAGAACAGTTTCCACAAAACAGAAAGTCATAAAATTGTTATCAGTTTTATCATTTCTTGCTGAGAATAATGTCAGGATACAACACTAGCATGAGTTGGAAAGTAATTTTCTCAGAAAGTATGGGTGAGTGACTAAGACCTACTGTTTAGGCATTTTAAATATAAATAGATAAAAATAGAACTATATAAAGAACAAAGCAATCTCATTTGCCTTAGTTTGCCAATATCTGCAGTTTATGCCTGTTTTGCTATGGGAAGATCCTGTTTATTTTTCACAAACTATTATCTTTTAAGCATAGTTCTCCCTTGTCCTATTTTAAATAATAACTTGCCAGGTTATTCTGTCAGCTGAAGAAGAAGTAAAAACTAGAATTCACATAGTTCATATAGGTTTCATAAGACATTATTACATGTCAAATAAAACATTTAACAAGTTTTTAACATTCATTGCCACGAATCACTGCAGTTTCATTCAAGGAGGCCTCCAATAGCTGTTGTCCTGCAAGTACTTTGGTCCACACATTATTTCTTTAAATAGGACATTGGTATCCTTCCAGCACGAAGTTGTGAAAATGGGAGTTGATACACCTGCTCATTAGTTTATGTTCCTGTTCTCTTAAGAACATTATACATTCATTGTATGTATGCTTGAAGTTTTCCAAAAGTCTGTGCTTGTGTTTCAATTTCCTGTAGTGTATGTCTTTCTTCCTCATTAACATTTTCCAAAAATCATCATGCAAATATGATACAGGAAGATGGACATCAGCTTCCAGAGAGAACAAGAAACATACTGTGCCATAGGAGAAAAATTAGGCTTTTAATGGGACTCTTATCTCAATGGCTGGAGAGGAAAAAAAAGACTTGAATGAAATATTGTAGTTCAGAAAAATTCTTTCACTATTTAATTTGAATGAAAATAAACAACAAATTTGTACTTCTTTTTATCCCCATTTTATCAATTGTTTTCTGGCTGTATGGCAAATCTTTGGAAAAATCAGCTTAAAATATGAATTTGCCACTTTTAAACTTTCATTTACATTTTCTTACATGTACAAGTTTTGTAGCACAGCAAAACTAATAGAAAGATGAACTGCCTGGAATTTGGAGAGATAAAATGCATGCTTAGGTACTTAGAAGCTTCCTTAAAGCAGGAGTATAAACTTTATCTGCCATGACCACCAACCTTATCTGGCAAAACAATTATAATGGAATAAATAGGCTGCTTTAGAAAGTAATGATGATCAGACCACATACCTGTCACGTACAATATCCTGCTTGCCATGATGTACAATAACCTACTTCCCAAGCCTGTTTCCTCCTATTGTTCCTAAGTAGATGGCACTGTTGTGCTTATTGACTTCTGTACCAAAAAATACAATTGTTTCAAGACATGTAGACATGAAACCCCAGAAGGCTTCCATATATGCTTTTGGTTGTTGCCACATCTGGCCTTCAGAAGATTCAATAACATAATAATCTAAAGAGTAAAAGCACTTCTTTAATGATCCCAAGTGTATTGTGAAATTTCATTTAGACATCATTTGCATTTCCTAAATGATGTCTGAATCATTGGTCTAGCTGAAATTTATCAGTCACTGATAACAGTAAATCCAAAAATGGAAGCAGTTTGGCTGGCATTTAGTCAAACTGCAAATCTGAGTATCCACAATATTCTATCCCAAGATGGACTATTATCTGTGTTCACACAGATTTTTCCCAAAATATTCCTACTGGACTACGGGCAGGAACCTCAGCTCAACAGTTTAGGTTTTAGAATTATGGGCAGGCAATTTGTCCTTTTAAAAAGCAGAAGACAGCATGCCTGTAATTCATATATAAAAATTAGGCATTAAAATAAATATGTTAAAACAGTTAATAGACACGATGCACTTATTTTAATTTTGTTTTAAAACAAAGTTAAAATCCATAAATGTTTGAAAACCCTGGGCTCAGTGTTCTGATAATATCACTATGTCTCCTACTGTCTGTCAGTGATTAAAAATAGGCTTTAAAATGTGCAGCCCAAGACAACGAAAGGATGTGCTTATTTTGGAAGTTAATAAAAATTAATGTTGGTAGGGATTCCAGCATACATTCTTAATCTTAAATATTTAGAACTGGAATAGATAAACGAAGGACTGAATCTCTTATCAGTTAAATCAGATGCTGGTCTAGATATTGTTTGCATGACATTAAAAGGAAACTAAAAATAAATACAGAAAACAAAAAAAAATTCCCTTAGCATTTGCATTTCTCAGTAGAGTATGTTTGAAAAGATCAGCCATAATAGAAAACAAATAAAACATAGATAACAGCAGAAGAGACTACTTCAGAGAAGATTTTCATGATGGATAATTAACTCCCGTTTCAGTACAGCTTCACTTCAATCAGTACAAAATCACTAGGAAACTTTCATGCTTTTTTGTGGTGTAAGAACTTCTTGCTTGTCCTGTTCCCCTTTTTGTAAAGAAAACTGCTGACAATTTTTAGCTTGTGATTTTATCTCCTGTCATCAATTCCTGTAAACATCAAACAATATTATAATGAAGTTATTTTTTCTGAAACAAAACTATAAAGGGAACATCAAACATCAAATATCAGGTTTAGCACTGAAAATGGTTCCCTATTAGCTATTAATAAATCAAGACTTTTAAATAGGGTATTTTCAAATGGATTAAGTATATTAATTATGGATATTGTGACATTTTAGTATAATTTGAAATATCATTTATGGATAGATGGTTATCGTGAATGCAGAAACTTTTAAACTATTTTTTCCTTCAGTTTTTTTTAAAGTAACATAAGAATGTCTGCATAGTGGAACAAAGGCATTAGAAGTACTATGTAAAATCAGTTTTTCACCAACTTTGTTAAAGTTTGTTAACCCTGTTAAATGTCTTTCACATTTCCTTTTATATATAATATTCCATGTATGAGTTTTTGTTCTTCACTTCTGTAACATTCTTGTAATAGCATTCATTTCTAGACATTATGTTGCTTACTTTAAAACAACTATGTTTTGGAAAAAAATAAAGCCACATTAGTCCATAAATGTTTCTGTCATGTGAATTTGTTCATATTATTATTATTTTTCTTTTTTCTTTTATTCATTATTACTCAGTAGATTCTTCCCATTCCTCCTTCCATCCTCCTTCAACTACAGATGGGGCAGCAAGTGCAATTGCCACTGATAATGCAAATACCAGCTTAGTCAATGGTACGTTAAGAACACTGGGATTGTTTTTATTTGAACAATTTCTCTCAACTCTTATCAGCTTCCCTCTTTCTCTCCTGAACTGCACAGATGTGGGATGTGCATGGGGTTACTGGGTGAGAGCTCCTATTGTATTGCAGCTTATAAGAGATGCCACACAGCCAACCACTTTACAGCCAGCCAAATTGGTTTTTCTCACTCAGGTAACACTGGGACCAGAACAAGTAGGAATCTAGGGATCTTTTCAAATCAGACTCAAGTAGGAATTAAGGACTTTTACTGTTGAATCAGATTTTAAAGACCATCTTCAAGTATATTTCAAATCAGTTTTCTCCTTGCAAAGGTTTTCAACATCAAACTGTTGTTTCCATGCTTCCCAATCCATACTTGAAAGATGGCATGATTGTCTATTTTGTTTCTCATTCTATTTTTCCAAAGTGGCACTCTCATAAGCATTCATGGTCTTAGTCTAGCTTTGGGAAAACAATTTTCTTGGGGTCATGAATTTGGATTAAACACAACTACTAACATTAATGCACTTCATTGTATTGTTCCACCAATTTTTCTCAGCACCAAGTTAAGTATTTTCCATAGATTATGATGCTAGAGTAACATATTTTTAGAATAACATATTTTTTTATGAACTATCCATGTGTCTTGAATGTGATTTCATGCATTTTTCCTCCTTTGAACAAAAATATCTTCAGTTTTGAAATGTGGAATGTGTCTTTGACCAACTTCTTGACTCCATTTCTTAGCATGTTCATATTATAAATTCCATATAAGGAAATAAATTTAAGGGTGGATGGGGAATTTTAATCTGAGATTTAGATGAAATATTTGTATATTGTTGAATTTTTTTTGTTATATTAATTTTATTCTTTGGCATCAACATTATTGCTGATACCATTAATAATAGAAGCATAGATTCATAAACCGGATTTGGATCTAACTAGATCTTACCAGTGGCAACAAATAGGGGGAAAAATTGTGAGTAAATATAGATCCTGTATTTTTCTTTTCCTCTGCCTCAAAAACAAAACAAAACAAAACAAAAAGGAAGACATTCAAGGCATTAGTTTCAATTTAGTCATGAGATATAGATGGTAAGTTGAATGCTATCTGCTTAGGTAATGCTAATATCAGATTATATCCATTGATACAGGACAAAGGGAATAGCAGTTCCCATCAGCTCTGAAAAGGAGAACAAACAGGAGCTTCCTGTGTGTCCTCAGCTGGTAGCTATGGCTTGGCAGATCACAAATGCTGAAGCATTGCAAAGATTACAAAAATAAAACCAGATTATTTTTTATTATTTAAAGTCAAGTAAGTTAAATTCTATAATCACATCTACAGCTAGGACAAATTAGACTCTCAAAACACATAGTTTGCTACTGGATAGTGTAACTTTCTATCCTATAAAATAGATTCTATCCTTCATAGTTAAACAACATGTGTATTCCAGAATATATAAAAAGCAATCATATGGATTCATGAGCAAAACAAACAAAACAAAACAAAAAACACACAAAAAAACCCTGGGTGATAAGCAGCCAGAAGTGTAGCTATTACATAAAGTTGATTAATCTTATTAATTTTAAAGTTTATTCTTCAAGTCAGTGCTTTTACTCATGGTGACTGCCTGGACTAGTTGCAGTTTTCTTGACAAGATTTCAGAAATAGCTTATCCTTGCCTTCTTCCTGTGATTGACTGGCCGAAGGTCATCCATGTGGTTTTGTGCCTATGACAGGACTAGAAACTCTCTGATTTCTAGCCTGGTGCTTGATTTTCATTTATATTGCGTTATGTTGTTTTGTGTTGTATTACATTAATTGTATTATAGCAAATGGAAGAAATGTGAGGAAATGCTATTGTGATAAGTGCATATTTTGAGACAAGCTCTGCCTATTTTAGTTCTTCTATGAATTTCAATTAAACCTTAGATGAGTTCATCCTAATTCTTCCTTGGATTATGGAGCAGCAGAAGAATGAAATGTGTGTAGTTTAAAACACATTGCAGATTTCTTTGCAATATTCTATATTAAAATATGTGCATCCAGCTGTTCAGGAGGATGTGCCATAACTTAGTAGGGATATGAAGTTCTGCGTAACCATGAAACATTTGAAAAATGGCATCCACAGGATCTCAGGGCTTTAGTCAGAATGACAAAAGCAGCATTATGGAGTTGCATATTGACAAGTCATGTCCGACCCATAGCGACCCCATGGACAATGTTCCTCCAGGCCTTCCTGTCCTCTACTATCTTCTGGAGTCCATTTAGGCTCATGCCTACTGCTTCAGTGACTCCATCCAGCCACCTCATTCTCTGTCATCCTTTTCTTCTCTTGCCCTCGACTTTCCCCAGCATTAGGCTCTTCTCCAGTGAGTCCTTCCTTCTCATTAGGTGGACAAAGTATTTGAGTTTCAACTTCAGGATCTGGCCTTCTAAAGAGCAGTCAGGGTTGATCTCCTCTAGGACTGACCGGTTTCATCGCCTTGCAGTCCAAAGGACTTGCAGGAGTCTTCTCCAGCACCATAGTTCAAAGGCTTCAATTCTTTGGCGCTCAGCCTTTCTTATGGTCCAACTTTCACAACCATGACAAGTAATTACTATTTTTAAATACTAGTGTTTAATTCTCTTTAATACTACAATGGTTAATAACAAGTATTAGTGTAGCAACTAATGATTTTTGCAGAGAAAGGATTCTGTAGCATTTTTTATATTAAAAATCTATCCTCATAATATTTTTACATGTATATGGATTATGTTGGGAAGTTCTCATGCATGAATCAAAGTTCTAGAATATTGTTCCATTGGTCTTGTTTGTTGACCATGTACAGTATTTTCTTGTGGATCATGTGTAAGATTTTTGCAAAATGCTATGCTGAAAAGTTTATTAAGACTTGTGTTCATTCATATTAACTTGCATGTGGCCAAGTCTTTTACTTTTGTCTTTAAAACAATTGTTTAACTGTATCAAAATTCCTTTATAACTTCCAGCTGCTTCAGAAGCAGTTTACATGGGCTAAAAATGTGTCTGTGCTGAGAGGAGATATTATTTGAGAAAAGCAAATCTAAACATTTTTTAGTTTATGAGGTTCTTTGTTTCCTAGTGAAAAGGGATTTTAAGCATGCCAGACTCCTACATTTCACCTTGTTGAATCTTATTAATTTTGTATGGTATCTTTTCAAAACTGGGATATTGACTAGAAAAAATACCCTAGATGTAAAATGAAATTACAGCATTTAATAAAAATCTAATTTAAAGGTCTCACATTTTTCCCCCTTAATGCATGCTTCACATCAGCTACCTTTTTTGTTTTGTTGATTGTCTTCTCAGTTAAAAGTTATGGAAAACTTCAGACCCTGACATTAATTTAAAAGCTGTTCTCATTAAGTTGTCATAACATGAAACTCTTAAGAGCAGTTGGGGTTTCTTAAATCATCTGCATTTATGACATGCAGAGATCTTGCTTTCTGATGAAGACCTGCATGTGTTAGCTCCTGATACATGTACAAATGTAAAAGTTCTCTATCCTAAGTGGATAGCATAATTTGGATAGGGAATTGTTGTTTTATTATTGTTTTGTTTTTAAAAGGCATGCACTTGATTATTTGAATGAACCAAAATAAACTAGGAATTTAAAACTGTATTCCTTCAACTGTTGCTAAACTGTTATCCCATCACTGTTCACTATTGAGGGATGCTAAGATCATTTAGTGATATTTGATCCAGAAACTGGGTTTTATTGATGAAATACAAGACAAAGGCAAGAGGCAAATTAGAGGCATGATAATAAGCAACATGATGATGATCATGGAACTACATAGCGATAGACTGACTTGACAAGAAAGGAACTGGAAGCATATTGTTTGTGTGTGTGTGTGTGTGGCGGGGGAGAGAGCGAGAGAGAGCGCCTCTTTCTTATGCATTGGCATGGCTTCAACAGGAAGAATCCACTGAAATGGAAAACAGTGTTCATGAAAATCACATTCAGAGTTGGAATTACAGTATTTCAGAATTAAATAATATTTTTATTAGATAAGAAGCTACAGTGTAACATTCTGGCTGTGTTGAAATTTCCAAATTATTATTGTATAATAAAGTCTGAGATCTAAACACACATATATTTTGACATATTTAAGTCTTGTAATAGATAATGTGGAATTGAAAGATGTCATATCCATCAAAGCGATCTGTAGAGTTAGCTGTAAATTATGCAAGCACAAAAATCTGTGGCTTGTAGACATTCTTTTCTCATTCTATAGTTTCTTGAAGCTTTCAAGGGAAGTCAATTGTGACAGGTTGGCAGTGAAAAACCATGGCAAGGTAAGCTCTCTAGTGAAGAGAGCCAGGAGACAGAAGCCCCCACAATCCTGGCTAAGTTTCTTTCCTTTTAAAATAAAAAGTAGAAAATTCTTTCCATAGTAGTCCCAGCCACTGAAGAATGATATTTATTTTATTTATTTATTTTAATTCCATTTATATCCCGCCCTTCTCCGAAGACTCAGGGCGGCTTACAAGCTTAGCAGTAGACAGCCATTATAGACAGCCATTACATCTGATTCCATTCTGGAGGACCTGTCTGGAGTGTTAGTCACTTCTTGCTTGATTTGTTGACTCAAGAATGTAGTGAGATTGTTTAAGAAGTCAAAGTTCAATGGTGAGGCTGTATCCTCTGGCTGTGAATCCATTTGATCCTGAGCTTGATTCCTTTCAGTCTTCCAGACATTGAAAGGTATAAGTTTGAAAATTATGATGGAATTTCACAATAGGCTCCATCTGTGTCAGTGGAGAGAAAAAGCTTGAGAAAAAGATGCTTAAATTATAGTGTAAATGCAATAAAAAAGTAGATTGCAAAATATCAGGTTAAGATTTTTTAAATATCAGTTACCTCTAGTTAGACATAACTAAATCTTAGTGGACATTTTGCTTCATTCTAAGGATTTAATGTTGAATGATTTTGTATGCCAATATTTTAACACATGACAACATTATAATATTTCATTTTCTGAAGAAAGAACATGAAATCATATTTGGTAATTGTATATACAATAAATTGTATATACAATATATATATATTTGAAATCAGTAAAAATAAAAACGATGAACTCCGGGATATAAGAAAAAATTCTTCTTTATTGCTGAGCTTTCGTCAACAAGCTGTTGACATCATCAGAGCAAGGGTTGAATGATAAGGGAGTCAGTACATACACTTATATGGTAGTTATAATGGTCAAATTGTAGAATGTGGGTATGGCCTATTCATATGTATATGTACATGTATATGTGTTTGTATAAAATAAAATAGCTGCCCATTTTGATTAAAGTATTATATAATGGTTAAACAGTAAAATCAGTTTTACAATAATAGATTGATTCCTTGCTGAAGTTGTCAACATTACCTACAATTCCTTATTACAAATTCAGGAAAAAAACCTATACTCTAAAATTACTTACTCAAACATACATATTTGAGAGTTTGTATATAAATATATACATTCATTCCAGTGGAAAAAATTGTAAAGGAATGCCAATGAAATTACAGTGAATTGCTGAAATCAGTGTGGGATGATTTACAAGTTATCAAACACTTTTCTAGGGGAAATACTGTACTGAAGACTGAACTTTATTTTTTTTGCAGGAAGTTTGTTATTTCAAATGTCTTTAGTTATTTGACATCAATCAATAAAGATTGATTTCCTCAGAAATTTTAATGAAGGTTGTTCTTCTAAACATTGTTAATATTTTGGATTATTTTTCATGTATAATCTCACTAAACATATGATATCATCTGATTTGTCATAAATAACTAGAGTTATTAAATTTGCATATTTAAATACAATGTAACAATCTTTGTTTATGTTAGGTTTCAAACTAACAATGAAATATTGTAAAAAAGCATAAACTAAAGAGGCTGGAATTGTATATAATTTTTAATCATTTTAGCATGAATATATTTTAATAATATCTCTACCATTTTAAAAAATACTTTTAAAATGGTTAATTTTTATTAGTCTGAGGCAATGCCTAGATTTTGTTGCGGACTAAAAGCTTTATGGTCTTTGAGCTTCCCACTTAGAATTTGATCACCAATTTTCTTCTACATTTGTTGAAACTTTTGTAGAGCTTTCTGAACTGGAAAAAATTACCAAGGATTTCTCTGCAAAGTGCAGCCTTAGGAGATATCAGTGTTTAGGAATGGATGAGTACCAGGCAGCATGACCTGGAAATTATTGTGACTGCTTTGGACATTTCACTTGTATTCTGAATACATTCAAAAGAAAGGGGATTTATAAGTTGAAAAAAAAGAAGGTTTTTTTTTCCCCATATGCCTTCTACATATATTCCAGAAAAAAAATGTTCGTTTTAGGGGCCTGGAGAGAATATCAGTTTTAGTGCTTTGAAATGCTTTTAGTAGCCCATTTACTCTTCAGATGTCACAAAAAGCCACTGGGCTTATTATATTTTTTTCAATTTTTGGAAAAAAATCTCTTTAAAATGACACTAAAGCTCCGGGTTAAGAGTGTTGAACTATGGCTAGGTCAGAAATCTAAGCACCATGAGTGTTGTAGTCTCATGCTTCCAGCTGAGAAAGAGACTTTAAAATCATTAAGCTGGTATTGATTACAAACCAGATTATTATAATTCTACCTTCAAGTCAGTATTGGCTTCTGGTGACTGCCTGGACAGGCATCTGCAATTTTCCTGACAGGATTTCTGAATTGGTTCACTATTGCCTTCTTTCTAGGGCTGAGACAGAATAACTGGCCCAAGGTCACTCAGATGGTTTTGTGTTTAAGGCGGGCCTGGAACTCACAATCTCCCATTCTCTAGTCTGGTACCATCACACTAAATTTGTTCGTGATTAGATTAGATTAGATTAGATTATTGAAATCTTCTCTAAACTTTATGCCAATCCTAGCTGAGTTCATCCTAATACTTAAGGAGCCGCAGATGACAAACTTTTCTAGGACCTTAAAACACACTACAGGCTCCTTTGTAATATGATACATTTGAAGTTTTACAGACAGCATTTTAAAATGTGGTTACCATAAGACATCAGTATAGGAACTTCTGCATAATTATGAAACATTTGAAAAATGGCACTCATAGGATCTCAGTACTTGGTCAGAATGATAGAAGTGACATTATGGGGCCATGGAAAAGGGGCAGTTTGTGTCATGATGCTACTTTCATTGGTCTGTCGCCCTTTGCTCCCCCCCCCCGCTGCCGTTGAAAAAAACACCTGCTTGGATAATTTGGAATGATTAATTTAGGTGCTGAGTTACACAAACCATCCTGCCTTAAAATATGTATGACTGTTAATAATAATTCATGGAGAAGCAAATGTATTAATTTAGTTGCAAATGTTTGTCCAGGAAGATCATGTGTGCATATAAATATCTCAGTGGGCATTGCATTTTATTTAAAACATGATCATACTTTTTATTGCTTTTTAAAATTTGTCCTTCTCATGCTCTTTCTGTGTACTGATTGTTTATTGTATGTTTTGTTTTTTGTTTGTTTGTTATTTGGTGTGTTTTTTTTTTGTCTGCTACAATTTTCATCATGTAGGCAAAATGCAGGATGGGAATATGGAAAACAGCCAGAATAAAGGTAATGTTCTTTATATCAAGGGAGATGGTTAAAATTACTCTAGAAAGCAAAATATTAGTGAGATCTGAACTGAGAGTTTTGTTTGGGGTAAACGGTTAGTTTTTCCTTCCACAGAAGGTGTGTGTAGAGGTAGGTAGGAATGGGAAATCTCATCAGTGGAAATTAGGCTATTTAGAAGCCCCTGCCAGTTTTGGGATGTAAGTATCACTGCTATTAGAAAAAATAATGCATGGTGGATAAAACATAAAAATGACATTCTAAATAGCAAAAGTGCGATCTCATGAAAATGACCAGATCAAGCATATTTATAGAGAATGCTTTGCATTGTTACAATAAAAGAAAGTGTAAACAAGCAATTCATTTAAAGCAAGAAGTTTTAAAAAAAGAGTTAAAAAAGTAGCTTGTTATTACAGAAGTGCCAAAGAACTCCATTGCTTGTGGTTGTTTAAATCTTTATGTTGGAAGTAAAATTCATATCCTTTGTTAGTCTGAACAACTGAAATGTCTGAAACAATTCTTAATTAAATGAAAACAAAGAGAATAGTCAGCAAGACATTTTATTTTCTGCTAATATCAGTGAGAGTCTTATTTACTCAGTAAGTTTTATCAAAATATAAAAATTGTTCCTCTCATATCTTTAATAATTTTAACCGTATATGTTACTTAGTGAAAGCATTAGCCCTACAGCTGTGATAATCTTGGTTTATACATACAATATAGATACACACAAATACACACCAAAAAACAACACACACACACACACACACACATACACAATCATAAACATGCACATGCATGCATACAGTCTGGCATTGAAAGACTTGATTGCATATATTTAGTTTCCAATATTTTTCAGCAAGAATGTGACACATCAATATTTCCCTTATCATTTGTCTGTACAACATTTATGATATATAAACATGTATTTAATATATTATGTCTAAATATCCTTTTTGAGCTGAAGAAGAAAATATAAATGAAAGAAAACAGAAAAGTTTTGAGTAGCATATTATTTTGTTGATTTTGTTGGTTTTTTTATTGTTGTGTTTGTTGATTGTACACATCCAGAATCACAATTATTTTAGATGGGCAGCAATATAAATTTCTTAAATACATACATGTAAAATTATAGAATTAGGAAGTAATTTGGTTATCACTAATCTAGAATTGTTCTTGAGTCACTTCCATCAGTGTGTGAGCAAATGTGGGAAGTGGAGATTAACAGAACATCTGGTAGATATCAGATTACTTATCTCCAACCTCAGCTCTCTGATGATAAAGTGAAGTACTTCAGTGTTGATTTCCTTAAAGATTTTAAGGAAGACTTCATAAACATTTGTATATATACCGTAGATGCAGTCTATGTTGTGACTGTCATGGAGAAAAATTGGGAGTATTTTGAGATATTAAATTTTATTTATTTATTTATAAAATTTATAGGCTGTTCATCTTACATAACTCTGGGCAGTTTAGAATCATAAAAAAATAAAAACTATATAAACTCAAAACATTAAATTATTTATATATAACCATTGTGTGAATTCAAAGTATACCATGAAACACCATAGCACTGTTGAAGAAATTCCATTTATATCCCGCCCTTCTCCGAAGACTCAGGGCGGCTTACAAGCTTAGCAGTAGCCTTCATTCTATGTATATGCCTGCTTATTAGGGCTTTCACACCCACCCCCAAGCGGCATTATTACAAAGTCAGCTTAATTGCCCCCAACAATCTGGGTCCTCATTTTACCTACCTTGGAAGGACAGAAGGCTGAGTCAACCTTGAGCCTGGTGGGATGCGAACCTGCACTAATTGCAGGCAGCTGGTGTTACTTAAGAAGGCATTAGCCCACTGCTCCACCAAGGCTTTTATTTAATAATGTACCGTAAGATTACTCAGTCTGTAGTGAATGCATAGATTCATCCAGGCTGAAGATAAAGTAGCAAAAGATTTTATATCCAAAGTTCTTTATAGTATCAAGAATTAGTAATGGTTATTTATAATTCTATTAAAATTATAATCCTGGTTCTTAGCTTTTCTAAGGCATGTATAATCCCCCCAAATACTGCTTTGTATTTAAGCCAAACAGCAGGATGGGGCAGCTGCAATGGAGATGCAGCCACTCAAGAGTGCTGAAGGTGGAGAGGGAGATGATAAAGACAAGAGGAAAGCCAACATGCCTAAGAAAGAGAAATCTGTCCTTCAAGGGAAGCTAACTAAATTGGCTGTCCAAATAGGCAAAGCAGGTAAGATACATATTGATATTGTATATATTAAGTGAAAAACCCAAAAATAAGAGGCATCAGGTCTTATTTTTGCGGGATGTCTTACCTCTGGCACCACCAGCCCTTCCAGCTGGTCCACTTCTTGTGGGTCCAAAGGATCAGCGTCATTCTGCAGCTGCTTTCTGACCTGCATTTTGCAGTCAGGCCTTTCTGGAAGGCCTATGCAGCCAAGTACCGAGCTATGGATTCAATCCATAGCTCAATCCTCGGCTGTAGAGGTCTTGTAGAACAGAGCTATGGATTGAATCCATAGCTCAGTTCTTGGCTGCACAGGCCTCCCAGAAAGGCCTGTGACTGAGAAACACAGGCCTGGCTCGAGAAGACATCACAGAAGAAGTGGGCCGGTGAGGAGATGCCTGCCTGCAAGGTAAGTGGATGCGGAAACATCTATACCCCATTTGATATGAGAATTGCATTTTTTCAATTGTGTATTGCATATATCAGTGTTCTTAAATTTAGGTATTATACATTTTTATGAGACACTGTATCAAGTATGTATAGTGGAAAAGAATTTTTAAAATTTCTGAACTATACTAGTTGTAATAAACTTTTATTCCTGAATTTGTGCTGATGTTATGACATCAATGACTCTTAGATTTGCACATCTAACAATGTTCTCTTTATTTCTACAAATTAAAAACATCCTCCATCTTTCACTTTTCATGGTCAAAACTTGAAATGACTAATTTCATTTAAATTTAGCAGTTTGTATGTCACTTTGAATATAAATATGCAAGCTAATTACATGCTTTTTTGAAAAATGTGTTTATGATTAAACTACAAAGACAGAAGTTGCTGTAACAAGGTTAATATTCTGGTAATGAATACATAAAAAAAACATTTATCTTCTTTCTATATTAAACTTTCTGCATATTGTACTGTTTGAAATATACCTGTTTGTGATACATTCAGGAGACTAAGATATAATTAGAATAGGTACAAGTAAATTGACACATGCCAGTACAGCTGCAGGCCATTGGCAATTTAATATAAAGTGTTAGGAGAAGGAAGGCAATTCACCTAATTCCATACAAGTCACGTGGCTTTCCAGCATTTGCTAATTCATCATTGTTAAGAATGTGGGAGTTGGATCACCAAAAAAGCATTCACTGTGTTTGAAAGCTGTGCCACAAATACCAGGTTATTGAAGAAAATTCAAAGAAGGGAAATTCCTCATTCTCTTTTCTAGCAATTTTCCTTACTGAAATTTCTGATGGCTATTTCAATTTTCATCCTTAATGCTAAAAAGTCTGACATTTGAAATCAGTTACATAACTAAATTCACCATTCTTACCTACCTTTTTCTTCTGTTCCATAGCTATTTATAACCCTCCCCAAAATCCTTGCTCTAAAACAGGGGTGTCAAACTTCCAACATCACGTGACGTGTTGTGACATATCGTAATTTTTTTTTCCATTGCCGGCTATGGGGTAGGCGTTGTTTTGGCATGACGCATTCAGCCTGTGGGCTGGCAGTTTGACACTCCTGCTCTAGAACCTTCTCTTTCTTTTCTCCATTGCATTTTTAACACAAAAAAGTCCCCTTCAAGAATAAGAGAAAACCATTATAGCATTGATGGCATTATAGCATTTTATACTAAAGCCTTAAACAGTTGTGTCTTCTGGTGTCCCAAAGAAAAGCTAGTTAATTACTTGGATTTATCTTTTCTTTCTTTCTTTCTTTCTTTCTTTCTTTCTTTCTTTCTTTCTTTCTTTCTTTCTTTCTTTCTTTCTTTCTTTCTTTCTTTCTTCCTTCCTTCCTTCCTTCCTTCCTTCCTTCCTTCCTTCCTTCCTTCCTTCCTCTCTCTCTCTCTCTCTCTCTCTCTCTCTCTCTCTCTCTCTCTCTCTCTCTCTCTCTCTCTCTCTCTCTCTCTCTCTCTCTCTTAATTTATTTGTTGCTCATGTAACAAAATGGTTCTGGGCACTCGTATGTCTTAGACTAGGAATGTGCTATTTTGATGTAATATATAAGAGACTTTATTTTTGAAACGATGATTGTTACATCACACAAAAAATACTTTTACAATAAAAAATATATTTGTCTCTTCCAGGTTTGGTAATGTCAGCAATCACTGTCATCATTTTAGTACTATACTTTTCTATTGAAAACTTTGTTGTCAAGAAGAAGCCATGGCTGCCTGAATGCACACCTATATATGTTCAGTATTTTGTCAAGTTCTTCATTATTGGTGTGACTGTGCTTGTAGTTGCTGTTCCAGAAGGACTTCCACTGGCAGTTACCATATCCCTTGCTTATTCTGTAAAAGTAAGTAGCAGTCTGAAAACGAATGTAAAATTTAAAAAAAAACTTATGCACAATTCTTTCAGGATAATGTTTAAGGTAAAGGTAAAAGTTTCTTCTGTCCAGTCATGCCCAATTCTAGTAGATGGTGCTCATTTCATTAGCCAAGGGAGTCAGCACTGTCTGAAGACATTTCTGAGGTCATTTGGCCAGCATGACTATATGATAAGGCCCACGGAATGCTGTTACCTTCCCACTGAAGTGGTATCTATTGATCTACTCACATTTGCATGCTAGGTAGGCAGGAGCCCTGTTGCGCAACACTTAGTTCTTGAATCCAACTGACAAGCTCAGCTTCTTTAACCTCTGAGCCATTGCACCCCCTTAGGATAATGTTATTTGCCAGTAAATCTTTTCAAAACAATCCTATTTTGTTAGCAAATTAAACTAAACTATACTTGTGTATGTGGTTGGAACAGAAGCTAATCTTAAATATTTAAGGTCAAAGAAGTGATAATGAAGATTTTCATTAGGAGAATAAGTATTACCTACTTACAGAACTAAGATGTTATTACTGAAGCTGTATGCACTTGCTATTGTGATAAGCACACTTTGTACTCTACCATTGCCATTAACTGTTAGTGGAACTCCTACGGAGGTTTTGAAGGCAGGTGGGGAGGGAAGACAATTTGTTTTGAATGCTGGAGTGTCTCCTGTTCTTTGATGCGTTTTATTTCATACTGTAAAAAGCTGCACAATGGCCAATATTTGCTTAATTTTTCTAATGTATTCAGTAAATAGTCAGATTCTGCTTCAAGGATTCTAAGGCCCAAATCTCTGTTTTGTTGTCCAGGTTAGTTTTTTTTTTCTTATCCAAGTCCATGTGGCCTGAAAGTTTGTGACAGAAGATAATTCAATATTAGCCCAGTTTCATAGCCCAGTTTGTGGCCATAACAAAAGCTGAAGGCTCGCAGGAAACTATTTCTGTCCACTTAGCAATTTCACTCTGTGTTCTTTAGTTTGTTTTGGGATAGATAGTAACAGTAACAAAAACAGTAACAAAATAACAGAATTGGAAAGGTCCCTGGAGGTCTTCTAGTCCAACCCCCTGTTCAAGCAGGACACCCTATACCATTCTGGACAAATGGATGTCCAATCTTTTCTATGATGGGGCATCCACAATTTCTGAAGGCAGGCCGTTCCACTAGTTAATTGTACAAAAGAGGGTTTTTAAAGAAGTCTTTTAAAAAAAATCAGTATTGTAATGCCGTATATTATAACTGTTTAACTTGATGGTTTTATTGTACAGATATAGTCAAGTAGGAAAGAAAAAAGGGGCAGCTGACACAATTCTCAACATTAAATAAAGATTTAAGGTGTAATTGAAAAAAATTGGATAGAATTCTTTTGCTTACAGTGCAGGTTTCCCTGACGTATATATTTTATGCAAGGTTGGATCTGGATTTATTTGGCTTACAGAGACAATATAGTTGTGAAATTATCTGAAGGACTATCACACATAAGAGGGAGTGCAATTATTTCCCTAAGGAACAGGACCAGAACAATTGGATTAAAATGTCAGGGAAGGAGATTCAGGCTAGGCCTCAAGAGGAACTTCCAATCTGTATGAACTGTTAGCCAATGATGCAGATAGTCTCGTAAAGTTTCATGCTGTTTTCCAATTATGCCTGATCCTGGATGGGAGAGCTTTGCCCATGGTCACTCATGCCTTAATTACCTCCCGAATGGACTATTGCAATTCACTTTATATGGGGCTGCCCTTGAGCAGCCTCTGGAAGCTGCAGCTGTCACAGAATGCAGTGGCCTAGGCAGTTATATGCACTCCTCAATTCAGTGCATATTACATCTCTGTTCTACAAGCTGCATCAGATGCCAGTCTGCTTTCAGGTTCAATTCAAGGTGTAAAGCCCTTCAAGAGATGTGCCCAGGTTATAGGGAATATTTTTCTCCTATTATATCTAACCATCCATTAGGTCTGGAAAGAAAGACATGTTTTGTCTCCTTTCTAACAGGGACCGCCATCTTTTCTATCCTTTTGGAACATCACTTCCCCAGTGATTAATTTGAATCAGTGCCCTCTAAGGGCCTTCCAACTCTGTGATGCTATGAGGTGGTTTACAAGTTGTGGCAGGAAACAAATGATGTAGAGTCATGGAATATATTGTTGTTGTTATATTATTACTTTCAGTGACTTTCTGTGCATATACCTTTAAACAGAGAGAGAGAGAGAGAGAGAGAGAGAGAGAGAGAGAGAGAGAGAGAGAGAGAGAGAGAGAGAGAGAGAGAGAGATCTGAAGGTACATTGTGATCTGAAGCTTTTTTTTCTTTACAGAACAACCTGCTAAATTAATATTATGTCAGCTGCTGTCTGTATTCATACTTGTACTTAATTTGATTCATCTTTGCTAAATAGTTTGACATAAGCAGGCTCTCAGGTCTGTGCAGCAAAACCTTTAAAATATTGTTTGATCCCTGTACTGCTATCAACATTCTGTTAGCCCTAGAAATCTTAACTTTCCAATTCAAGGACTCTAAAATTTATTAAGCTGGTAGCATGCAATCATGCTAAAGAGTGAGATGAAAAAGTCAACCCAGGCTGCTTTAAAAATAGATTCCTTACTTGGAATTCAAAAGAAGAAGAGAAAGGAAAATAGAACTGACAATGCATTAGTGCCATTATGTAAAATTATGATGAGACTGTAATTGGAATTCTATGTACAGTTTTGGTTATGCACATAAAAAAAACCTCTAGACCTGGATAAAGTACAAAAAAGGATACATAAAATGATGGGTTATCATCTGGCGCTTTCTCTAGGAGATACATGAAATAAGGCATAATATGGCAGATGTGGATAGAGATAAATTTTTCTCTTTCCCTGGAAGGTTAGAATTCAGGGTTATCCTCTGATATGAATGCAAAGAGATAAAAGGATGTCCTTGTTTACATAATAGAGTTACACCATTGAAATTGTTGCCATCTGATCTAATGTCCACTAATTATACTTTTAGAGAATGCATGACAAAAGCCAGTTAACATTGTGGTTAATATTACTTTGCATGAAGTCCCATTTAAAGTTTGATCAATTTACTAATTCTTACCTAATTTCCCATTTTAATTCCTTAATGATTTGCTCTTCCATTTTTGGTTCCTATTCTCAAGCTTCTTCAGTTGTGCAGCATTCCCTTAGAATCTTCTCATTGAATACATCTGTTCTGTTGCAGCCTATGACCATCCCTGTCTGAATGTCAGGGACAACCCCTTTTTATAGTCAACAGGCTGGAAGAAACCCAACCAAATTTATTTACAAAGTGTTCAAACAAGAGTTAAACGAAAAGCGCAAACAAGAGTTAAACAGGAATAACAGACCAGGACTCTAGCAGAACATCTTCAAATGGTTGCCTTCAGCAACCAGCACCTCCCACACCTTCCCCTTTTATCAGCAGTCCCAATACATGGCTTCTCATTGCCTTCTCCTGAGTTGCCTCATTGCCTTCCTCTGTTCTGCTCTGCTGGATTGCCTCTGGTTCCTAGCGTCCCTGAATAGATCCATCTGTGAATCATCTACCATCCAATACCTCATGCTCACACGGCTGAGTCTGAGGAGGAACATGATGGGAGGGGCCAGGCTGAGAGTCCTGCAGTGCATCACAGCCTCCCTCTGATACCAAAGGCTCTCCAAACCCCTCCTCCTCCTCCTCTTCAGAATCATCAGATTCAGCTGCCGATACCACAGGCTGATGCTGAATCACAACAACATCTCCTTTCCTTTTCTTTCTGTATTATGTTCATAATTTTTACTAATACTTGTTGGGGGTTACATACACTTAATTCCAAGGCATCATGAGGGTAACAGGTTGGATAAAGGTTATTAAATTAATAATGTTGGTAAAGGAACAATTTTCATTAGACATTGTTAATATAAAATTAATACTCTAGTGAAGACTATTTGCTAGAAATAATCAAAGAGGCAACTCTTAATTATTTATTGACACTTTATGGCAATGAGTAAGTAGCCACTTTATGTCTTTCTGTTTTCAATATTGTAGAATTCTTTGCCTCATATTCTTGAAAAGTTTCAAAATCATCTTTATTTATTTATATTTATTTATTTATTAAATTTATATGCCACCCATCTCACTGTTGAGTGGCTCTTGGCATGTGTATGAGTCATATTAATTTCACAGTTTCAGGAAGTGAATGCAAATGAATTTTGTGTACCTGAGCATATATAACTGTTATCAGTAATAAATATAATTGATGAATATTAACACATTAATTTTTATAAGGTTATTGTCTTACACTGATATTTTATAAAATTTAAAAATAAAATTATTTTTAAATGATTATGCATTCTATAAGAATGAAATATTTATCTGTATGCTTTCCCTTTCAGAAAATGATGAAAGATAACAATCTGGTCCGTCACTTAGATGCATGCGAGACTATGGGAAACGCTACAGCCATCTGCTCTGATAAAACAGGGACATTAACAACTAACCGAATGACAGTAGTACAAGCCTATATTGGAGATGTCCATTACAAAGAGATCCCCGACCCAGATTCTATTCCAGCCAAAACAATGGATTTGCTGGTTAATTCAATTGCCATCAACAGTGCTTACACTACAAAGATTCTGGTGAGTCGATTATTTTCAAAAACAAAAGGCTGTAAGGCATGAATGTTGGCTTGGGAAACTGGTATTTAGAAATCCCTCTTATTTTTTTTTTTTAAATAGTGAGCTGATGTAATAATCAACAGTGTGACAAAAAGGCATTGGTATATCTTCTCTTTTGTGTATATTTGTATCTCTGTCTCTATACCAATATATATCACATGCATTCTGTAATTTACCAGCAGATAAGCCGCACTGTATTTAGTGTCTATATTTTTTCTGAGTAAGTGCAAGAATTAATTTTCAAATTAAAAAATAAATTTCAAAAGATGGAAAAAGTTGCTTTCTGTATTTTTGCGCTTGAACATAATCCAAAAATGTTTGTTTAGAACCCAAGCTGGCTAGAGAGCACAACAGCTATCATAACATAATTGTCAACCTTAAGCCCAGAAACAACACTGAGAAATCCAATTGACTTTAATCCTTTATTTGCTTACATCTAATGGACAGAATCTTGTCAGACTTAAGCTAGATATACCCTGAACCTCTTTCCTCCTCCCTCATCCAGTTCAGGACTGCTCAGTCTCTTAATCTGGGCCTTTCTTTGGGAAAGCTATATGTTGACAAAACTTTCTCTCACTGCTCCTCAGTTGTGCACATTCTATCACAATAATATTTATACTGAACTTTCAGTTATCTTATATGACTTGTAGTATTCACTAGAGTGATATTGCAAGACGTTCCCCATTGTATACGTGCTATTCTGTTCTTGAATTTCCCCCTCACAATAATAGTTGCATGGAGTAGATTACACTGAAAGAGAGTGGTGACTTAAAATGCACCTAAACCTGATCACTATAACACAGTACCTATGATATTTATGGGAACCCTGAGAATTACATTAGCATTATTCCACTAAGGGCAGATATTCAAACCGAGCATGAAAGACAGTGGCCTGCCTAACATGCAGTGGTGGGATCCAGCCAGTTTGCACCAGTTCGGCAGAACCGGTAGCTAATTTTTTGTTGCCCAGCCCTGGAATGGACTTCCGGAAGTGGCATCCACACAGAGAACCGGTTGTTCACATATTTGAATCCCACCACTGCTAACATACTATTAGGAAACATGATGACATCATAGAAACTCATATCCAATTAGATTTGGCTAGATGATATTGACAGCAAAGACAAAGAATTCCTTCTATTATTGGAAAGATATTGTGAGACAAAAGAATATGCCCCCCTTGCCATGTGTCACTGTCAATTTCATTGCCAGGGAGAATTGCCTGGAAATTTTTTTCTGCCAAATGAAATTCAATCTCATGTAAATTTTGCATAACCTGCCAAATGAAATTCAATCTCATGTAAATTTTGCATAACCAATTAGGTAAAATGTCTTTGAGAACAGATTTGAAGCATGGTTCAATGGGTATCCCATATACACTCTGCACCAGTTAATTAATAAGACAAAGTGATGGGCAGAGAGGGGTAGATCGATCTTTTTCAAGCAAAACAAGCAGAAAATGGGTCATTTGTCAACAACTGTAGGATTACAGCTTTACTTGTATTATATCACCTGTTATATAAAATACCATGCAAGCATTGTGTTTCTAAGAAATAGATTCTTCACTGGATGTTAATGTTAAATTTAGAATGAATTATCAGTCTACTGTCAACTGTCTGGTTTTGCCACAATGAAAATGTTATTTTCAAGCATGGTGAAATGCTGCTCTTTATGAAGAAGTAATTTATTATTTGGTTTGTTAGATTTGTCTCCTGAGGGACTAATCTGGAGTTCTTCTTTTTGTTCATACAATGGCAGTCCTATGAGTTAGGCTGGGCTGAGGGAGATTAACAGCTGGATTTGAATCTAGATTTTCCCAGAACCTAGACCTATCTTTTAATCACCATACCACAGGCTTTCATTGTGGAAGAGGATTTGAATCAAACAAAAGATTACTGGTTAAGACTACTGCAAAAGGAGCTGAATGACATTTTTTTTAATCCCATTTATATCCCGCCCTTCTCCGAAGACTCAGGGCAGCTTACAATCTAAAACACAACTCAATGTGCTTAGCAATAGCCTTCATTCTATGTATATGCCTGCTTATTAGGGCTTTCTCCCCCCCCAAGCGGCATTATTACAAAATCAGCTTATTGCCCCCACAATCTGGATCCTCATTTTACCTACCTCGGAAAGATGGAAGGCTGACTCAACCTTGAGCCTGGTGGGATGAGAACCTTCACTAATTGCAGGCAGCTGGTGTTACTTAAGGCTCTGTGCAGGGAAAGCTTTAGAGTGAATTAGGAAAAGTGAAAAAGTGAATTAGGAAAATAGGAAACGGTTGCTGGAATTGGGTATGTGTAGTTTAACGAAGAGAAGGGTGAGGGGTGACATGATAGCAGTGATCCAATATCTCAGGGGCTGCCACAAAGAAGAGGGAGTCAAGCTATTCTCCAAAGCACCTGAAAGCAGGACAAGAAGCAATGGATGGAAACTAGGCAAGGAGAGAAGCAACCTAGAACTAAGGAGAAACTTCCTGACAGTTAGAACAATTAACCAGCTGGTGTCACTTAAGGAGGCATTAGCCCACTGCTCCACCAAGGCTCAGATGAGTTTCTGTCTCTGCTAGGGGGTCTAAACAGCATATCTCCACTTCTGCAGAGACATTCTGGAAAACAATTGGGATATCAGATGCCATCTCAATACTCCGTTACTATGCTTCACTCTGCCATGAATTCTGGGGGCCAAATGGGTGGGGAGTATGCTTCAGCAGAATGAAAGTTCACTGTTCCTTTCCAAGCACAGGAAAACTGCTTGAGAACGGAGCGCAGCTGCATTCCTCAGGAGACCATTTTAAATTTGAATGGACATGAGAGGACCAACTAAAGTTACACTTGGGATTTTGGTGCACAAATTTCAGTTCTGGCACTGTGCTGCTGTATTTCACTTGGATTCTAGTAAACGATATCTTTCCCAACCTGAGAAAATGTTTATACCAAAACTTTTGTGTGTTGTTCAAGTTCTTTGTGTTCTTTTACCTAGCTTTGTCCAAGTTTCAGATATACTGCAATTAAAAATATACAAAGAGTAAAATAAATAATACCTACTGTTGAACAGAAGGGACGCGGTGGCTCAGTGGGTTAGGACGCTGAGCTTGTCGATCAGAAGGTCAGCAGTTTGGTGGGTCGAATCCCGAGTGCCGCGTAACAGAGTGAGCGCCTGTTACTCATCCCAGCTTCTGCCAACCTAGCAGTTCGAAAGCACTGCCTGCCCCCTTTGTGAATGCACTTGATATCCATTTAGAAAATTTCCATGTAATTTTAAGTGGGTGTAGAATTGAAATCAACTAGATGCCACATAGTAAAAATCAATCATCTTTGATTTTTGAAGCAGCTTACTTCTGCCTTTCTGCATGTTGTTGAAAATGGTTTCCTTCTGGGTATCCATTCGGGAGTTCAATAGGTTAGTTGATTGGGCAGGTGGATGTATTATTCTTTCCTTTATTTGTAATAATCTTAATCTTTAGTTTCTTTAAGTATAATCTTCATTCCTTCTAATTCCTTCTGATTCCCTCTAGCATCAAATCATCTAAGTCTCCTCCTATCTCCTCCCACCATTTTTTAAAGAATTTGAAACAAAAGGAATCTCCAATGGAAAGGATTCTTACAATTAATTCCAAAATCTTATTTCAAATCCAACTGGACCCTTAGTCCATTCGTAACTTTCCAAACTCCAGATTCCAAAATCAAAGTTCTAATCACCCTTTTGCTGTTAGTTTCAAAAGAATTTTAAGTCTTTAAACATACATTTAATACTTCTTTTGCTAAGGATTGAAGAAAGCTCACACGGTGCTATAAATCCTGTCGATCCAAAGGTTCCTAACGGCTGAAAAACAATTAACAAGGAATTTCTGAAAGTGATTAGAAAAGGAAATATGCGAACCCAGTGTCATGTCCCCAGAGATCTAAACCTGCTGGAGACTGCTGTTACTCTCATGAGGAGCAACTGTCTGAAGCATTTGTGGTTGATCTCAAGTCTTCTCATTGTCTGGAGAGGAATTAAATTTGGTCTACTGATCTTTCACTATAGTCTTTAATTTGCCACTTCTTCCTCTGAAGTCTTTTAGTTCACTATTTCTTCCCTGGAGTGACAAGGATTCGTTTATAGATAAGAGATGGATATATTGTAGGAAAATCATTATTTGTATTTTAAGAAAAAGTAACAAGTTACTAAACTTGTATGTACTTGTTATGATGAAGGGGAAATCATATCTCTGTGTGTGTGTGTGTGTGTTTTTGTGTATGTTTTTCTTTAATATATTCTTATTTCTCTTTCTTTTCTCTCTTTTTCCTTTTCTTCACCTTCTATTTTTCTTTCCATGTTTTTATTTTTTAATTGTAATTTAATATTACAGTATAAGTATAATTTACATATAAGTATAATTCATTTATATGTGTTTATTAGCATGTATGTATTAAACCATGAAAAGTTGTGACTGAATGGGACAAACAAAATGAAAATAAATAAATGATTAACTTGAAGTGTGCAAATTCAGAGGTGTCATTAATCTACTGTTTTATGATTTATTGCTTGTCCATGAATTGTAGTGAAGACTTGTTCTAGTGTAATGATTATTTAAATGTTTTTTGGAAAAATGACAAAACTGTGTAAGCAAATATTTGCCAGAAATCTGCAGCTGAAACACTGGCTGGGCAGGGGCAGGGGCAGGGGCCGTCAATGCAAATCTAATAGAAGGCCTCTGATTACTTTTTTATCAAAATTTTTTATAGGGTTAGGGAGAGGGGTGGGAGATAGGGGTTGTCTGGCTATGGGGGGTGGCCAATCAACCATGGCTCAGGCCAGACTTGGGTCTGACCGCACGGGGGGAGAACGGGGTGTCGTTGTCGCTGGGGCTCATGAGCGGGTCGTGGGATTATCAATTCCCACGACGGGGAATGGCAGCAGGCGGATAGACAGGGGGCCGTATCGCTACCGGGAGGGCCGTCTCCGCTACTTGCAAGCGGTGAGGCGCTCCGACCCTCTGCTTCTTCCCCGAGGTCCCGGGAGCGAGGATGTGCAGCCTCCTGAGCTCCGGCTGGTGTACCTGAATGCCAGGTCCGTGGTTAACAAAGCTCCCCTCGTCAGGGATTTAGTTGAGGGTGAGCATGCGGACCTGGCTTGCATCACGGAGACTTGGTTGGACCCAGAGGGTGGGGTCCCTTTGGTTGACCTCTGCCCACCAGGCTTCCGGGTGCTACACCGGCCACGAGCTCATGGTAGGGGTGGGGGAGTGGCGGTCACTATTAGGGAGACCTTATGTCCGCGGGAGACCACCGTTTCTCAGATAGTCGGGTGTGAGTCTCTCTTTGTGAGATTTGGTTCTGGGGCGTAGTTGGGCTTGCTGCTGGTGTACATTTCGCCTAGTCGCACAACGGCAGCCCTGCCCGAGCTGCTCGATATCCTCTCGGGGTTGGTGGTTGAGTTTCCCAAACTTATAGTTTTGGGAGACTTCAATCTACCATCCCTGGGAGGTTCATCTGAGCTAGCCCGGGAGTTCATGGCTTCCATGACGGCCATGGACCTGACGCAAGTAATTTCTGAACCAACTCATGAGGGAGGCCACACCCTTGACCTGATTTTTTTATCTAGACGGTGGTTGGATGATCTTGGTGGGGGCTCTCCATTTATTATGCCCCTGTCATGGACCGATCATCATCTCCTGCGGCTGGTCTTCCGTTTTGCCACCCCCCGCCGTGGGGGTACGGAGCCAATTAGATGGTACCGCCCCAGACGCTTAATGGATCCTGATAGATTCCAAGCGACGCTGGGGTCCCCACCTGCCTCCATTGCTCACAGCTCGGCGGATGCCTTAGTGGAAGCCTGGGAAAGGGCAGCCACTGAGACACTTGACCGGGTTGTACCCTTGCGGCCCCTGACCCGGCGCAGATCCCAGCGAGCTCCATGGTTCTCCGCGGAGCTCCGGGAGATGAAGCGTCGGAAACGGGGCCTAGAGAGCTGTTGGAGGTCTAGCCGATCCGAACCCGACCGGTTGCGGTTAAGAACCTATATTAGGTCTTATCTCGCAGCGATGAGGGTGGCGAGGTGTAATTACTTCTCCACCCTCATCGCGTCCGCAGATAATCGCCCGGCCGCCCTGTTTAGGGTGACTCGCTCACTTCTTAATCAGGAGGTGAGGGAGGATCCCTTGCAGGGTCGTGCCGAGGAATTTAGTCAACATCTGTTGGATAAAATCGCTCGGATTCGGACCGGTTTGGACTCCAACTGGGCAGAGTCTGGCGATCAGGACACGGGCGGTCTTGTCAATGTTACCTGGGAAGAGTTTGATTCTGTGACCCCTGATGAAGTGGACAGGATTATGGGGAGGCTGAGCTCCTCCACATGTTTGTTGGACCCGTGCCCTTCCTGGCTGGTTTATGCAGCTAGGGAGAGGACACGAGGCTGGCTCCAGGCGGTTATATCTGCTTCCTTGAGTGAGGGTTATTTCCCCACCGTCTTGAAGGAGGCGGTGGTGAGACCTCTCCTCAAGAAGCCTGCCTTGGACCCAGCTGTATTGAATAACTTTCGTCCAGTCTCCAACCTTCGCTTTCTTGCGAAGGTTGTCGAGAGTGTGGTGGCGCATCAGCTCCCTCTGGTCCTGGATGAAGCGGATTATTTGGACCCCTACCAATCGGGTTTCAGGCCCGGGTACAGCACGGAGACGGCATTGGTCGCTCTGGTGAATGATCTCTGGAGGGCTCGGGACAGGGGATATTCCTCTGTCCTAGTCCTATTAGACCTCTCGGCGGCTTTCGATACCATCGACCATGGTATCTTGCTGCGGCGTCTCAGGGGATTGGGAGTGGGAGGCACAGTTCTTCAGTGGTTCTCCTCCTATCTCCTGGGACGCTCGCAGTCGGTGTTGGCAGGGGGGCAGAGATCGGCCCCTAGGTCTCTCGTTTGTGGAGTTCCTCAGGGGTCGGTTCTCTCGCCTCTCCTGTTCAACATCTACATGAAACCGCTGGGTGAGATCATTCGTGGTTTTGGAGTTGGGTATCATCAATATGCCGATGATACCCAACTTTTCTTTTCGACCCCAAACCACCCCAGTGATGCCCTCGCTGTGATGTCCCGTTGCCTGGAGGCGGTTCGGGTCTGGATGGGGAGGAACAGACTTCAACTCAACCCTGACAAGACTGAGTGGCTGTACATTCCAGCATCCCGGGACATTCAAAATGTTCCATCTCTTTCTATGGGGGGTGAGCTGTTACCCCCCGTGGATAGGGCTCGCAACTTGGGAGTCCTCCTAGATTCACGGCTTACCCTGGAAGATCATATAGTGGCCGTGACTAGGGGGGCTTTCGCCCAGGTTCGCCTGGTGCGCCAGTTGCGGCCCTATCTGGACCGGGATGCCCTGTGTACGGTCACTCATGCGCTCGTGACCTCTCGCCTTGACTACTGTAATGCTCTCTACATGGGGCTTCCCTTGAAGACCACTCGGAGGCTCCAACTGGTACAGAATGCGGCCGCGAGAGTTGTCTTGGGAGTTTCCCGGTACTCCCATGTTACACCTTTGCTCCGCGAGCTGCATTGGCTACCAGTTGTCTTCCGGGTGAGGTTCAAGGTCTTGGTTATGATCTTTAAGTCCTTACATGGCATGGGTCCGGGTTACCTCAGGGACCACCTGCTGCCGGCTTCAACTTCCCTCCGCCCAGTACGTGCCCACAGAGAGGGCCTCCTCAGGGTGCCTCCGGTCAGGGAATGCCGACTGGTGGCCCCCAGGGGGAGGGCCTTCTCTGTGGGCGCTCCGGCATTATGGAACCAACTGCCGGTGGAGCTCCTTATGACATCAGACCTCTGAACCTTCCGTCGCGGCCTGAAGACCCACTTATTTGAATTAGCTGGTCTGGCCTGATGGGGGATTATGGGTTTTTAAATTGCTGTTTTTAGTATTGTATTATTGTTTTTTAACTGGGCACTGGTTTAATTTCCTTTTAACTTTTGTATCGTTATTTATATATGCCCTGTGAACCGCCCTGAGTCCCTAGGGAGAAGGGCGGTATACAAATCAAATAAAACTAAACTAAACTAAACTAAACATGCAAAAGGAAAGATTTAAGGCATATAAACAACTTGACCTCCCTGGTATTTTTGAATATATTGTCTGCCTCTGAAATTATGTAGTAAAAGGAAGCTGCCAAAAAACAAATAGTAACAGCCACTACTAATAAGAAAGAAATAAGAAGGATCTTTTATTGCCAGTTTTTAAAAGTAACATTAGTATTAGGAACAACAATTTGACTGACATGTATGTGTTTTGAAGGATAATTGTTAAATTGATTTTTTTAAAATGTGGAACAATATTTTAAACCATTTGAATGCATCTTCTATAGGTGTTGTTGTTAGCTGCAAAGTCATGTCCAACCCATCGCAACCCTATGGACAACGTTCCTCCAGGCCTTCCTGTCCTCTACCATCTTCTGAAGTCCATTTAAGCTCACGCCTACTGCTTCAGTGACTCCATCCAGCCACCTCATTCTCTGTCGTCCCCTTCTTCTCTTGCCCTCAATCTTTCCCAGCATTAGGTTCTTCTCCAGTGAGTCCTTCCTTCTCATTAGGTGGCCCAAAGTATTTGAGTTTTAGCTTCAGGATCTGGCCTTCTAAATAGCAGTCAGGTTTGATCTCCTGTAGGACTGACCGGTTTGATCGCCTTGCAGTCCAAGGGACTCGCAGGAGTCTTCTCCAGCACCATAGTTCAAATGCCTCAATTCTTTGGCGCTTGGCCTTTCTTATGGTCCAACTTTCACTGCCATACATTGCAACTGGGAAGACCATAGCCTTGACTATACGCACTTTTGTTGACAGGGTAATGTCTCTGCTTTTTAGTGTGCTGTCTAGATTTGTCATGGCTTTCCTCCCGAGGAGCAAGCGTCTTTTAATTTCTTGGCTACAGTCCCCATCTGCAGTGAACTTGGAGCCCAGGAAAATAAAATCTGTCACTACCTCCATTTCTTCCCCATCTATTTGCCAGGAATTGAGAGGGCCGGATGCCATGATCTTTGTTTTCTTAATGTTAAGTTTCAACCCAAGTTTTGCACTCTCCTTCTTCACTCGCAACAAGAGGCTCTTTAGTTCTTCTTCACTTTCTGCCATTAGAGTGGTATCATCTGCATATCTTAGGTTGTTGATATTTCTTCCGGCAATCTTAATTCCAACTTTTGATTCATCTAGCCCTGCCTTTCTCATGATGTGCTCTGCATATAAGTTAAATAGGCAGGGCGACAGTATACAGCCTTGCCAGACTCCTTTCCCAATTTTGAACCAATCAGTGGTTCCATGTCCAGTTCTCACTGTTGCTTCTTGGCCCATATATAGGTTTCTCAAGAGACAAATAAGATGGTCTGGTACGCCCATCTCTTTAAGAACTTTCTAAAGTTTGTTATGATCCACACATTCAAAGGCTTTAGCATAGTCAATGAAGCAGAAGTAGATGTTTTTCTGGAACTCCCTAGCTTTCTCCATGATCCAGCGTATGTTGGCAATTTGATCTCTAGTTCCTCTGCCTCTTCGAAATCCTGCCTGTACTTCTGGTAGTTCTCGATCCACATACTGCTGGAGTCTAGCTTGTAGGATTTTAAGCATAACTTTACTAGCATGAGAAATGAGTGCAATGGTGTAATAGTTTGAACATTCTTTGGCACAGCCTTTCTTTGGAATTGGAATGTAAACTGATATTTTCCAATCCTGTGGCCACTGTTGAGTTTTCCAAATTTGCTGGCAAATTGAGTGTAGCCCTTTTACTGCATCGTCTTTTAAGATTTTGAATAGCTCAGCTGGAATACTGTCACCTCCACTAGCTTTGTTGTTGCTCAGCTTTTCTAAGGCCCACTTCACTTCACATTCTAGGATGTCTGGCTTGAGGTCAGTGACCACCTCATTGTGATTACCAGGGACGTTAAGCTCATTCTTGTATAGTTCTTCTGTGTAATTTTGCCACCTCTTCTTAATCTCTTCTGCCTCTGTTAGGTCCCTGCCATTTTGGTCCTTTATCATGCCCATTTTTGCATTAAACGTTCCCTTCATCTCTCCAATTTTCTTGAAAAGTTCTCTGGTCCTCCCTATTCTGTTGTTTTCTTCTATTTCTTTGCACTGTTCATTTAAGAAGGCATTCTTATCTCTTCTAGCTATTCTCTGGAATTCTGCATTCAATTGGGCGTATCTTTCTTTTTCTCCCTTGCCTTTCGCTTCCCTCCTTTCCTCAGCTATTTGCAAAGCTTCCTCAGACAGCCATTTTGCTTTCTTGCATTTCTTTTTCTTTGGGATGGTTTTGGTTGCTACCTGTTGTACAATGTTGCGAACCTCTGTCCATAGTTCTTCAGGCACTCTGTCTATCAGATCTAATTCCTTAAATCTATTTGTCACCTCTACTGTATATTCAACAGGGATATGATTTAATTCATACCTAAGTGGCCTAGTGCTTTTCCCTACTTTCTTCAGTTTAAGCCTAAACTTTGCAATGAGAAGCTCATGGTCTGAGACACAGTCAGCTCCTGGTCTTGTTTTTACTGACTGTATAGAGCTTCTCCATCTTTGGCTGCAGAGCATATAGTCAATCTGATTTCTGTGTTGACCGTCTGGTGATGTCCATGTGTAAAGCTGTCTCTTGGGTTGTTGGAAAAGAGTGTTTGCTATGACCATCGTTTTCTCTTGACAAAATTCTATCAGTCTGTGCCCTGCTTCATTTTGTACTCCAAGGCCAAACTTGCCTGTTATTCCAGTTATCTTTTGGCTTCCCACTTTAGCATTCCAGTCCCCCATGAAGATAAGAACATCATTTTTGGGTGTTAGTTCTATAAGGTGCTGTAGGGCTTCATAGAACTGGTCAATTTCATCCTCTTCAGCACTGGTGGTTGGGGCATAGACTTAGACTACTGTGATATTGAATGGTTTGCCTTGGATTCGAACTGAGATCATTCTGTCATTTTGAGGATTGTATCCCAATATTGCTTTTCCTACTCTTTTATTGACTCTTTTATTGACTTTTATTGACTTCTATAGGTATTGTTAGTTAATTCAGGTAATCATATACCCTCAAGTGAATTACATAGTGCTATGTATATCTCTAAGGGACGCGGTGGCTCAGTGGGTTAGGACGCTGAGCTTGTCGATCAGAAGGTCGGCAGTTTGGCGGGTCGAATCCCGAGTGCCGCGTAGCAGAGTGAGCGCCTGTTACTCGTTCCAGCTTCTGCCAACCTAGCAGTTTGAAAGCACGTAAAAATGCAAGTAGAAAAATAAGGACCACTCCGGTGGGAAGGTAACAGCGCTCCGTGCGCCTTGGGCGTCTAGTCATGCCGGCCACATGACCACGGAGACGTCCTCGGACAAGCGCTGGCTCTTCGGCTTTGAAACGGAGATGAGCACTGGCCCCTAGAGTTGGAAACGACTAGCACGCATGTGCGGGGGAACCTTTACCGTTACCTTTTATGTATATCTCTGGGATAACCTTGTTTAGTTGCACATATCAGAAAAATATGTTCTTTGATTTGAAAGATGAGAATTGCCTGTTGAGTTTTTTCAAGTGTTGATTTACCACTTTGTGAAGCAAAATAGCCCATCCTGGATTAAAAAGATAAAACCAAAAGCAATATTTCATAATACAAATAAACCAATACTGTTATAAAAATCAAAATGCGTACCAATTAAAAATAAGCTCAAAAGCCTTTTATCTGAATACACAACATTGTGAATTAAGGTCTGTTATTTCATACCTGAGATAAAAATTGGAGAGTTAGAGAGGAGAAAAAAACAATGTTCCTGTAATTTAATCACAAATAATTAAAAGAGGCACTTAAGTGCATGCACAGCACTTTCATTCCCAGCTGTATAGATTCTCTTCCCTTTTTCCCTTTTTTTCTGAGTTCATTATGACTCCTTCCTCCCTCCCTCCCTCCCTCCTTTTTTAAATGTTTTATTTAAAAAATGAAAAAAAAAACTTGGAAGGGACTTTATTAATGTCTGAACTACTGGGAAGACCACAATAGGACTACAGTAGGCTTTAGGGCTATGCATCATGTCATATCATTCTGGAGACTTATTTGGTGACTGAAAGACTAAAGTGTATCATGTAAGTGGTAGAGAAAATCCAATTTTGCAAAGTAGTGGCAGATAGGATCAGTCCTTACTCATAAATAGCCCTGTCTAAGGCAGGATTGTATTGTAAAACTACCAAAGTAAGGAAGTAGTTTGTCATCGTAGCTGAACTCTCACAAAAGCCTCAGTCCTGTTAAGGGTTCTTATTACTCAATTCTTTCCTTAATTTCAAAGCACATTAAAATGCTTCATCACTCCAGTTCCTCTTTCCTATTATTCCCAAAGGGCAGGTCCTTTGCCAGTTGGCATGTGGTTCTCTTAAGCCCAGGAGGTAGCTCAAAGTAACAAGCTCTCTTTCTCTTCTCCGGTTTGGGCAGAAAAGGCACAACAGGAAGATAATTGCTTGTTCTCCTTTCTATTCATTTCAGCACTCACACAAGATGTTATTTTTACCTCCCTAACCTGTAACATAGTAGAAAATGATTCCAGCTCTGCTTCAAAACCAAATATTCAATAAAGGATACATGGCTCAGAAATAGGACTTAATATATCTTTGGGGTTATAATGGAGGAAAGGTAAACACAAGTGAGCAGTGTAAAGAACTGTGTAGTTCTTTAGTGTAGTTTTAAGTTTTATTCAAAGAATCATGGCTTCATGTTTGTTACTTTGTTCAGTTTTGATATTGCCTGATTCCAGAGTGACTTTGGTGAGTTATAATTATATATAAAAAATAAAAGAAAGTAGCAAATATAAGAGAAAGGAAATGGTTAACTGGAAGATAGGCCCAGAAAACGCAAAGGGTGCTCTACTCCCACGCTGGCCTGGGAAAACAACCAGATCCTAAGCAGATCCTAAGAAGTCATAAGAGTAGGAACAGTATGGATCTATGGGGGAATGTCATTCCATAGGACAAGAAGCATCACCAAGAAGGGCCACTTCCTAGGTTCCACAAAGTGACACTGCTTAACTGTCGGGACTTGGAGCGTGCCTACCCTAATTGAATTCAGTGGCTAAGTGGAAACATATGGAGCCAGGCTGTCTCTCAAGTTGCCAAGCTCTATTCCATGAAGCATTTTATATGTGATAGCCACCATCTTGAATTGCACGTGCAAAGGCATCCTTGTCCACAGCTGCCACCTGTTCTTTGAGCAGAGCTATGAACTCATCTCCCGATTGCACACTAATTTTGCACATGGAAGTGCAATCTCATTAAACACTAAATATGGAATGTCCCTAGAATCAGGGGGAACCAAACTAACAAAGCCACTTGGTCTTGTCAGAATTGAGCCTAAGTCTGCTCCATCCAGACATACAGTACATAGTATCCAAGCACTGGGTCAAGACTTCAACAGCGTCCCTTGAGTGCCAAGAGTATCCCATTGCAGATGTGTTCTTTGAAGGTTGCTCAGGGGTCAGTAGCTTCTCTAGGAAACTGTACAATCGATACATAATACTAAGCCATTGCTTGAAGGAAATTTTTGCTGATGTGAGATATCACATGCAAAGCAGAGCTGAGATATTTTATATGCAGCCATTACCAATCACTAATTGCCTACTTAGTTTTTTAAAAAACTTAATTCATTTGACTTCTAAGAAGCATTATATTAAAAATGTGAGGTTATTATTTTAAATAAGGGATCTTCCTATAAATTATTCATATTTATTTCAAAGAGTTCCTTGCAGGAAAATTGCATCGAAAAGGAGTCTGTAATACATATGAGCACTTTTTCTTGGCAATATACTTATATCAGATTTTTTTAAAAAATATGGACCTTTGAATAAGTGACATGTTTGAGAACAAATGATTTCTAATTCAGAATGAATTATTTTCAACTGTAACCACTTCATTAATTCTTTAAGTCTTGCCTGACCTATAGTAAGGGCTTTTCATATTCTTTAATTAAGTTAAAATAATTTTTAAAGCTTAAATAGTAAACTGTTGTTAACTTTAAAAAAAGCAACCAATAGAACATTATTTTGATTCTAATGACCACAAGTGATATGTCATAACAAGTCATATTACTTAATATGCTTAAATTCTGTAATCTCCTAATAAGAGAGAAAATCAGTTTCTTCATTGAACCTATGGGAAATTAGATATAATTTTTGTTATGCAGTTTAATTTTATAAATCTTATTAAACATTGCGAGTTTAATGGCCATTCCAACTCCCCAACTGGAGTTTATTATAGACGGTTATGAATATTTATATTCTGACTATGTCAATCTATTGCATATACACTCCAGATAGTCCTTGATTTACAACAGTTCATTTACTGACCGCTCAGAGTTACAACAGCATTGAAAAAAGTGATTTATGACCGATTTTTACACTTACGACCGTTGCAGCATCCCCATGGTCATGTGTTCAAAATTCAGATGCTTGGCAATTGACTCGTATTTATGATGGTTGCAGTGTCCTAGGGTTGTGTAATAGCTTTTTGTGACCTTCTGACAAGCAAAGTCAATGGGGAAGCCAGATTCACTTAATAACAGTTTGACAACTAGAGTGACTCATTTAACAACTGTGGCAAGAAAGGTTGAAAATGGAGCAAACTCTTTTAACAAATGTTGCACTTAGCAACAAAAATTTTGGGTTCAGTTGTGGTCGTATGTCAAGGACTACCTGTACTGGCATGTGATATGGGTACAAGTAAGACTAGTAATGCAGCCAACTCTTTTTTTTCTTCTTACTAAGAAGTATTATAAAAATGCTTCAATTGACTAAAGCTATAATAGGCAGCATAGATTAGTTTCTATTGTTCCTCTCTGGTAATGGTTATTACCTATAAAGCCCTACATGGCCTGGGTCCGGGCTATTTGAGGGAACACCTGCTGCCGGCATCAAACGCCCTTCGCCCTGTGCGCTCCCACAGGGAGGGTCTGCTCAGGGTGCCGCCGGTGAGAGATTGCCGGTGAGAGATTGCCGGTGAGAGATTGCCGGCGGGTGACACCCAGGGATAGGGCCTTCTCTGTGGGAGCGCCTGCCCTCTGGAACCAGCTGCCGGTGGAGCTGAGGACTGCCCCCGACCTCCGATCATTCCGCCGGGGCCTGAAGACCTGGCTCTTTGAGCTCTCAGGCCCAGGCTGAGGAGAAATTTTTAATTCGGGTTTTAATGTATACAGGGTAATTTAATATCTTTTAATTGGTTTTTTAACTTTTGTATGGTGGATTTTTAATTCCCTGTAAACCGCCCTGAGTCCTCAGGGAATAGGGCGGTATATAAATGCAAATAAATAAATAAAAATAAATAAAATAATGATCATGACATATGGGAAATTGTGACATGGTACATAGGAAAAATAACTGGTAAAGAGAATTAATTCTTGAACACAAGAAAACAATTTTGTTATCTGCTTCTAAAAATAAGAAAAAGGCAAGAGTGCTGGCAATAGCAATAGCACTTAGACTTATACATCACTTCACAGTGCTTTACAGCCCTCTCTAAGTGGTTTACAAGAGTCCACATATTGCCTCCAACAATCTGGGTCCTCGTTTTACTGACCTCGGAAGGATGGAAGGCTGAGTCAACCTTGAGCCAGTGAGAATTGAACTGCTAAACTGCAGGCAGCCAGCAGTCAGCAGAAGTAGCCTGCAGTAATGCATTCTAACCATTGTGCCACCAGGGCTAGGCCTGAATAAAGAGGATTTATTTGTGTGGAGCACAGTTAATGCATGCAGGTAGGTGAAAATTCTAAGTATAATTGTGAAAGAAAGGGATAAATTTGTATAAGACACAATGAATAAGGGACATCTATTTTGGTGTGAGGTATATGAATATAGGAAGTCTTAGGCGGTGATGGGAATTGATATATGTTACATTGAAAGAAACAGAAAAGTGTTTGAAGAAAACAATATAGCATTCTGAATATTGTTCCCCATTTTGAGTATGTGACCCAAGTGTAAGAATTACCTTGAGACTTATTGTGCACCAATTAAGTGTTGAACTTTAGTTAACTAGATTATTGACCAATAAATCTTGGGTACTGCAACTTAATACATAGTCCTGATTTTTTGTACCTGACAGGAAGTTGCAGATCATCTTGCTACAGTATTAAGCACTTACTCCGAGTGTCTTTGCCTGACTGCCATAAATGTACCCAGGTTTGAATATCAGGTGAACATATGGACTTGATTATAAAAGAAAAAAAGCAAATTAGAGACGCACTGGCAACATACCATCTATTGTCATTAAAATGAAAACATAGTCAGTTCTGGGATAATAGAAATTAATGGTAAAAGTGAAAAATACACAAAAAATACAGCTTTGGATGGAAATTAAAAATGTTGTGTCAAAGGGATAAATGATGAGCTTTCAACACATTGAATAGAGCCTTGGTGGAGCAGTGGGCTAATGCCTCCTTAAGTAACACCAGCTGCCTGCAATTAGTGCAGGTTCGAGTCCCACCAGGCTCAAGGTTGACTCAGCCTTCCGTCCTTCCGAGGTAGGTAAAATGAGGACCCAGATTGTTGGGGGCAATTAAGCTGACTTTGTAATAATGCCACTTGGGGGTGTGTGAAAGCCCTAATAAGCAGGCATATACATAGAATGAAGGCTACTGCTAAGCTTGTAAGCCGCCCTGAGTCTTCGGAGAAGGGCGGGATATAAATGGAATTAAAATAAAAATAAAAATAAATAGAATTAAAAATAAACACAATAAAATTGTGAAGAAAAGCTTGAAGAAGTATTTTAAAGTATTTTGTGTGAAAATGTTACTGAAATGTCAAAGGGTGGAACTGAAATGAATTTTATAAATGTTAGTGACCAGGAAAAAAAATGATGAAGATATCATAAGAGCTGGGAAATGTTTTAAAAATGAAAAGGCTACAGTGTAGATAGCATAACTGGAGAGATGTCAACATTTGGGTGTGTTTTTCTCCTAAAGTTGCTTTGCCACTTGTTTTTATCTGAGTGTGAAGACTGCATTGCTGCTTGATGATTGGTAGAAGGTTGTTGTAGAGAAAATGTGTAATAAATGAATTTATAAGAATTAGTATGTTAAGCATGCCTCAAAAGGTGTTTGGTAAATTCTGAAAATGAAAATAATCAGAAGGTCAAGCTGGGGATGAACAGACCAGAGTTTTGCTCTTCAATAAATCATTGACTATTAGATTTTTGATACAGAGAAATCATATTATAAAATGAATAGACCTGAATTATTAAACATTTTGCAAAATAGCTTTCTGACATGCATAGGATAGAGAATGGCAGACTGAGCCTTATAATAATGACATAAATCACTAAGCAAGTAAATAAAAAATTAGCCACATTGTCTTGTAATGTCCAGAGACCGGAATAATAATTGTTTTCATTATCATTTAATTACTTTAATCATTTGTTTTGAAAATTAAGAGAAGTGTCTAAGAGCCTCTTAAGACTTATGAAGGCACTTGTCCTCCCATGACTTCTCTCTGGATTGTTATTGCATTTTCTTTACAGAGGGCTTGCTGTGAAGAATATTTGTAAAGTACTATTAGTACAGGATACTGGGGGGTTTATGTGTGGTCAGGTACAATTCTAGATGATGGCAATAATGTTACCTTCTCCTGTATAACACTGCTTATATATTGAGAATATCTGAAGATGCTCTTATAATAGTACCAAATCGAAGAAGGCTTGTCCATGGCTGCATCTGATGCTGAAAATTGCTGGTTCATTAGTTGCTTATTTTAACATTCCAAATATTTTTATAGGGGCTGGTGTATGTGTTTGAGTGTGTTTTCTTGCTATTTTGTATTCATATGTTTGCATTTATTTGCCGTTAAGGGTGAATGGCCTATAAGTTCGAAGAGGATACCGGGAATGTAAACCTTTGATTAATAATCTGCTCTAGATTGATTACAGTAATTTCTACTGTATGGAAATCGGTTTGGCAGGCAGATACAGTGAAAAACAGCAACATATACTATCATCTAAATGTATAATTAGTGTCATGTTTATCAATGTCATGTTTATCTGTGAAACATGTACATTGAGATTGCTTTTCATTGGGAGTGTCCTTCTTTGTTTAAAACACAAATCTCTTTCAGATGGGTAAAAACTGGGGACTCTTACTGAGATTGGCTTGGATTGGTAGGAGAGGGTGAGAAGAAGTGTATGTACTTAAGCTTCTCCTGCATATTGGAACCACCAATAGAGTTTCCAGAAGTCAGGCAAAAGTGAAGTGTACCTTCAGATCTTTTGCACATCCCTTAAAGGATGCTGGGATGTGGTGGCTCAGTGGGTTAGGGCGCTGAGCTTGTCGACCAGATGGTCAGCAGTTTGGCGGGTCGAATCTCAAGTACTGTGTAACAGAGTGGGCGCCTGTTACTCATTCCAGCTTCTGCCAACCTAGCACTTCGAAAGCACGTAAAAATGCAAGTAGAAAAATAGGGACCACTATGGTGGGAAGGTAACAGTGTTCCATGCGCCTTTGGCGTCTAGTCATACCGGCCACATGACCACGGAGACGTCCTCGGACAAGCACTGGCTCTTTGACTTTGAAATGGAGATGAGCACCAGCCCCTAGAGCCGGAAACGATAAGCACGCATGTGCAGGGGAACCTTTACCTTTACCTTTTAAAGGATGCTAACTTGATCGTTAGTGAAAGTGAAACAGAAAGGTTGAACTGTCTCATATCTTGAGCTACATTTCTCAATATGTTTTGTAATTCAGAATGTTGTACAATCCTAAGTATATTCACCTGGAAGTAAGCTCCTAAGTCATGCATCTGACCAAAGAAACGTTTTAATATTGCATTTTTGTAGTACTTTCAGTTATTAGAAGACTTTTAGTTTACCTTGGTTGTTGTTGTTAGTTGCGAAGTCGTGTCCGACCCATCACAACCCTATGGACAATGTTCCTCCAGGCTCTCCTGTCCTCTACAATCTTCTGGAGTCCATTTAAGGCTACTGCTTCAGTGACTCCATCCAGCCACCTCATTCTCTGTCGTCCCCTTCTTCTATTGCCCTCAATCTTTCCCAGCATTAGGCTCTTCTCCAGTGAGTCCTTCCTTCTCATTAGGTGGCCAAAGTATTTGAGTTTTAGCTTCAGGATCTGGCCTTCTAAAGAGCAGTCAGGGTTGATCTCTTCTAGGACTGACCGGTTTGATTGCCTTGCAGTCCAAGGGACTCGCAGGAGTCTTCTCCAGCATCATAGTTCAAAGGCTTCAATTCTTTGGCGCTCAGCCTTTCTTATGGTCCAGCTTTCACTGCCATACATTGCAACTGGGAAGACCATAGCCTTGACTATACGCACTTTTGTTGACAGGGTGATGTCTCTGCTTTTTAGTGTGCTGTCTAGATTTGCCATGGCTTTCCTCCCGAGGAGCAAGCGTCTTTTAATTTCTTGGCTACAGTCCCCATCTGCAGTGATCTTGGAGCCCAGGAAAATAAAATCTGTCGCTACCTCCATTTCTTCCCCATCTATTTGCCAGGAATTGAAAGGGCCACTTGCAACAAGAGGCTCTTTAGTTCCTCTTCACTTTCTGCCATTAGAGTGGTATCATCTGCATATCTTAGGTTGTTGATGTTTCTTCCGGCAATCTTAATTCCAACTTTTGATTCATCTAGTCCTGCCTTTCTCATGATGTGCTCTTCATATAAGTTAAATAGGCAAGGCGACAGTATACAGCCTTGCCGGACTCCTTTCCCAATTTTGAACCAATCAGTGGTTCCGTGTCCAGTTCTCACTGTTGCTTCTTGGCCCGCATATAGTTTTCTCAAGAGACAAATAAGATGGTCTGGTATGCCCATCTCTTTGAGGACTTGCCACAGTTTGTTATGATCCACACAATCAAAGGCTTTAGCATAGTCAATGAAGCAGAAGTAGATGTTTTTCTGGAACTCCCTAGCTTTCTCCATGATCCAGCGTATGTTAGCAATTTGATCTCTAGTTCCTCTGCCTCTTCGAAATCCTGCCTGTACTTCTGGTAGTTCTCGATCCACATACTGCTAGAGTCTAGCTTGTAGAATTTTAAGCATAACTTTACTAGCATGAGAAATGAGTGCAATGGTGCGATAGTTTGAACATTCTTTGGCACTGCCTTTCTTTGGAATTGGAATGTAAACTGATCTTTTCCAATCCTGTGGCCACTGTTGAGTTTTCCAAATTTGCTGGCAAATTGAGTGTAGCACTTTTACTGCATCGTCTTTTAAGATTTTGAATAGCTCAGCTGGAATACTGTCACCTCCACTAGCTTTGTTATTGCTCAGCTTTTCTAAGGCCCACTTCACTTCACATTCTAGGATGTCTGGCTCGAGGTCAGTGACCACCTCATTGTGATTATCAGGGATGTTAAGCTCATTCTTGTATAGTTCTTCTGTGTAATTTTGCCACCTCTTCTTAATCTCTTCTGCCTCTGTTAGATCCCTGCCATTTTGGTCCTTTATCATGCCCATTTTTGCATGAAATGTTCCCTTCATCTCTCCAATTTTCTTGAAAAGATCTCTGGTCCTCCCTATTCTATTGTTTTCTACTATTTCTTTGCACTGTTCATTTAAGAAGGCATTCTTATCTCTTCTAGCTATTCTCTGGAATTCTGCATTCAATTGGGCGTATCTTTCTTTTTCTCCCTTGCCTTTCGTTTCCCTCCTTTCCTCAGCTATTTGCAAAGCTTCCTCAGAAAGCCATTTTGCTTTCTTGCATTTCTTTTTCTTTGGGATGGTTTTGGTTGCTACCTGTTGTACAATGTTGCAAACCTCTGTCCATAGTTCTTCAGGCACTCTGTCTATCAGATCTAATTCCTTAAATCTATTTGTCACCTCTACTGTATATTCATCAGGGATATGATTTAATTCATACCTGACTGGCCTAGCGCTTTTCCCTACTTTCTTTAATTTAAGCCTAAACTTTGCAACAAGAAGCTCATGGTCTGAGCCACAGTCAGCTCCTGGTCTTGTTTTTACTGACTGTATAGACCTTCTCCATCTTTGGCTGCAGAGCATATAGTCAATCTGATTTCTGTTTTGACCGTCTGGTGATGTCCATGTGTAAAGCTGTCTCTTGGGTTGTTGGAAAAGAGTGTTTGCTATGACCATCGTATTCTCTTGACAAAATTCTATCAGTCTGTGCCCTTCTTCATTTTGTACTCCAAGGCCAAACTTGCCTGTTAACCCAGTTATCTTTTGGCTTCCTACTTTAGCATTCCAATCCCCCATGATGATAAGGACATCATTTTGGGGTGTTAGTTCTATAAGGTGCTGTAGGGCTTCATAGAACCAGTCAATTTCATCCTCTTCAGCACCGGTGGTTGGGGCACAGACTTGGACTACTGTGATATTGAATGGTTTGCCTTGGATTCGAACTGAGATCATTCTGTCATTTTGAGGATTGTATCCCAGTATTGCTTTTCCTACTTTTTTGTTGACTATGAAGGCTACTCCATTTCTTCTGAGGGATTTTTGCCCGCAGTAGTATACCTGATGATCATCTGAATTAAATTCACCCATTCCTGTCCATTTTAGTTTGCTGATACCTAAGATGTCAATGTTTAGTCTTGTCATCTCTTGTTTGACCACGTCCAGCTTTCCTTGATTCATGGATCTTACATTCCAGGTTCCTACGGAGAAAAAATCTTTACAGCATCAGAGTTTCCTTTCACCACCAGACATATCCACAGCTGAGCGTCCTTTCGGCTTTGGCCCAGTCGCTTCATTCTTTCTGGTGCTACTAGTACTAGCCCTCTGCTCTTCCCCAGTAGCATATTGGATGCCTTCCGACCTGAGGGGCTCATCTTCCAGCATCATATCATTTTGCCTTTTGGTACTGTCCATAGGGTTTCCATGGCAAAGATACTGGAGTGGGTTGCCATTTCCTTCTCCAGTGGATCATGTTTTGTCAGAACTCTCTGCTATGACCTTTCCGTCTTGGGTGGCCCTGCACGGCATAGCTCATAGCTTCATTGAATTACGCAAGCCCCTTTGCCACAACAAGGCAGTAATCCATTAAGGGGGTTTACCTTGGGCTGATAGACTAAACATTCTATAATAACTGTATTGATTACAAAAAATTCTCAAGTACTTCTTACATTCTTGAAAGCAGGAAAATCATATTATGACTTTACATAGCAGTATTCCTCCACACAATACTTTTCAAATGACTTCAACTTCTACAGTGCTTTCCTAGGCTGGGAATTATTTATTTTTATTTTATTTATATGTTAAACTTATATTTGATTTTTTTTTTTGCCTTCAGGAGTTCCAAGCAATATCCTCTCTTCTTCTATTTCCTGGCAAGCGCCATTAAAACTGGGTCTCCCAACTCATTGTCTAAACATTATACTACATTATTTTTGGCAGTTGAAATCTGACAAATCTGGAGAGCTTAATTTAGATTAAGCTTGTTGATGGTCAAAATGCTTTCATGTCATTATTACATCCACTTTGCATTTTGAAAATTGTGAATTTTCAAATTATTATTTGAAATTACCTTATTTCAAATTACCTACACATAGCTATGATAGGATTTGCTCAGAGACCACCCAGGCTAAATCTAGTGTTCAGATGAACTACAGAATGATTGTTTTCTTTCTGTTAGTAAATATTAATCATTGCTGCAATGGAATCATGTGCTTATCATTTACAACTTTCCCAGGAAGATTTCCATACACAAAGTCAATGGGGGAAAAACCAGATTCGCTTAACAACTGCATGATTCACTTAATGACAGAAGTTCCAGTCCCAATTCTGGTTATAAGTTGAGGGCTAACTAAAAATGATAATAATAGGGAAGAACTACAGGTCATCACAGATGAGATCAGTTGAGGATGCTAAATGACAAACCCTAAAGTCCAATTCTTTTTCTCTCCTTAGCCACCAGAAAAGGAAGGTGGTCTACCTCGTCAGGTTGGCAACAAGACTGAATGTGGATTGCTTGGATTTCTTGTGGATCTAAAGCATGATTATCAGCCTGCTCGGAATCAAATGCCTGAAGAGAAACTCTACAAAGTTTACACATTTAACTCTGTGAGAAAATCAATGAGCACTGTCATTAAAATGCCAGATGACAGCTTCCGAATGTATAGCAAAGGGGCTTCTGAAATTGTCCTAAAGAAGTATGTGCACGGTATTTGTTTTGAAACCCTTTTTCATTAATTCTGTATGGAAGCTGCTTTGTGAATATATACTACTGCCACAGATAGTCAGATGTGTATCCACTGAATCTTCAAATCTCCATGAAAAGAATGAGACATTCTTTTACTGTATGTAAAATTTGCAGTACATTTGTTTTTTATTTACTGGACAGTTCTGAGTAAAATATGTATCAAGTGTCACCAATCTCTATTTCTTTATTATAAGTACTTGCTTTGAGCAGGATTTGAACTAAAGCATAAAGGGAAGTGGTAAAGAGATCTTTTGACACATCTACTTCTTTAGAAAAACTTTAATATGGAATTTCACTCATTAATTCAGGAAAGTATGATCCAAGCTGCTGCTGCTATATTATTTTTTAAATTTTATCCTAAATGCCATAATCTAACCCACCCCTCTCAGTTGTTTGCATTGGTGATCCAGTCATTTGTTTTCCTTTCTTTCCAGATGTTCTAAGATTCTTAATGCTGCAGGTGAGGCTCGCATTTTTAGACCTCGTGATAGAGATGAGATGGTTAAGAAAGTGATTGAGCCCATGGCCTGTGATGGATTGAGAACCATCTGTGTTGGTTTTCGAGACTTTCCCAACGATCCTGAACCAGATTGGGACAATGAAAATGATATTTTAACTGATCTTACCTGCATTTGCGTGGTTGGCATAGAAGATCCTGTAAGACCAGAGGTAAAAATATTTTAAAACCAAACAAAAAATGCAAGAAGCTCAGAGGGTTTTTTCCCCCCTGTGGGTAGTAAAAAAAATAAAAACATCAGGTGTTGTTTTTTTAAAAAATCAACTTTTCAATATTTCCAGACATAATGCAATATAAAAAACAATATGTACAACTGAATATCTGAACGCCTTTAGAATTCTCATTTGACTATCAGAAATGGAACTATTTTGCTAATACTGCATGCTTAGTGAACTTGCAGTTGATGAAAGGAAGACAGTAGAAACATTTGTTTTCTTGGGCTCCAGAATAAAGATGGACAGGGTGCTGGAAATTAATTCTAGAGAGGAAAACAATAGCAGACCTGGACTGGATTGTGAAGCTGAAGGGCTTTTCAAGAACAACAAAGATCAGAATAGTTAAAGCAGTAGACTTCTGGAAATCTGTAAAAGCTAAACACAAAGAAAGTGAAAGAGAAATGTAGATGCTTCTGAACAGTGGCCATGAAAAGTACCAAGGATTGCAAGAAGAACCAGTCATTCCTTGACCACAGAAAGACTGACTGCTCCCTTGAGGTGATGTGCCGCAAGCAGAAGCTCACATAATTTTGGCATGTGACGCAAGCAGGCAATGAGCAAGGACAAAGTAGAACTAGAAAAGAAAGGCAATGAATAGATGCAATCAAAGAAATTACTGGAGAGCCTTTACAGGTTGAAATGGCAAGCTTTCAATTATAGAATGCCCCGGAATCAGGTGTACTCCGTGACACTTAACTAGTTAACTAGCATCGATTTCAATCATTCTTATTCATTTTGATAGAAAAGTCCTTTCATCATTCGGTTTGAAAGTATGGGTGGGGTGAAGCAGCTTGTGAAATGGCTGGGGCTGTATGTGACAGTCCTGCATTGTTATTCACTACGGTACTTTCTTCACTAATGTGCAAGTAAAGAGAACTATTCAGGGAGGAAGCTAGCAGAAGTCCCCCCTCTATTTCTAGACACAATAAGACAAGCTTTAAAATACCAGAATAAATAGTACAGTGATTCTGACTGGGAACTATACATTTTGTTTGCAAGAGGTAGAAATTTAACAGAACTGGAAGGTGGATTTTACTGACTCACGGAGGACAGCTTTAATTATTATTTTTTGCTTTCACAATCATATTTCGAAAAGACTATTATAATTATAGTTTATTTGTTTTTGTTTTTGTTTTTGTTTTTTTTTTAAAATCTGAGATAGCAACAATGACCTACTAGTGTGGAAAAGGTTTTCAGCAGTTTACACATCTCTGGTATAAGTCCACAATGAGATTCCCAGCATTTTAAGAATGGGCCATAGTACAGTAGAACAATGAGTTTAGAATGGTTTATATGATTGCTTTATTGTGACAGAAGTGATACTTTAACATTTATTTCACCAGGAACCGGCTTATGTTAAAGGTAATTTGAGTGCTTTTTTCATATGCAGCTGTCTTATGAATCCCAGATAAGAGGACACTTAACTTTCCTTCCAAATATATATTTAAAAAATGTATGAAATTTACCCTAAAAAATTCAACTTGAAGATTAAGCCTCGTGGGAAAGCCGTTCTTCACTTCTAAAATATCAGATCCTGGAGTAGCTATTTCCCCTGTGGTTTGAAATTGCATAGTCAGAGAACCCTGTTTGCATTTGTGTTAGAAAGTTGTGATGCAATTCATATCAAATCAGTCCAAGTTTATTGTTCTGCAGATTTGTTCAAGGATTCATTTATTTGTTTATTTTCTATTTCACATTTTACTAACTTGTGGGTTTACCGTAGGTTGTAATATCTATATTGCTCTCTTTCTTATGAACTAATCAGTAGTTATAACTGAATTAAAAGACATGCTTGATTATTAGCACTTCTGCCAACAGCTGGATGCCTGGAGGGAAAGGAAGGCAACCATGTAGTGAAAGAAAAAGCAATTATAGTCATTACATAGTAATAATGGAGAGCTCTGAATGTGGATATAAAATACATGAAGATAAAACAGATTTTACTGATTGCCGCATGGCTGATGGAGGAATTGCTCAATTCAATAGACAGTAGAAAAATTTAGATAATTGATCTACAGAATAGAAGAACAGTTCTTAAATCATTCCTTTAGTGCAGGGGTCTTCAAACTTTGCCCTTTTATGACTTGTGGACTTCAACTCCCAGAATTCCTCAGCCAGTGTGCCTGGCTGAGGAATTCTGGGAGTTGAAGTCCACAAGTCATAAAAGGACCAAGTTTGAAGACTCCTGCTATATAGTGGGATACTTTTTAAACAAATCCTGGAGTTTGAATCATATCCTAGTAGTAAGCACAGCATAACATGGCCTTATTTCTCTGTTGGACTCATTGAGATAGAGATGGGGAGTTGTTCCTGGGCCTCAGGTGCTCTCTGAGCTACTTTTTTGTGTGGCTCCTCTCACTACCTCTCATGATCTTGCTCATTGTCAGAAAGCTAAGAAGGCCTATCTGGCAAGCCACCAGATAATACCAAACCCAAACCAACAAACCCAAAACAACAACAACATCCTAGAGCAGATGTCTCCAACCTTTTGGGCAGCAGGGGACTGGTTCCGTGGAGACAGGTTTTTCCACAGACTGAAGGGTGCATGGTTTTGTGTGCTGCCTGCATCTCACGGATGGGGCTTTGCTTGTTTGTGCGGCCCGGTTGCTGACATGTTGTGGCCCAATACTGGTCCATGGACCGGGGGTTGGGAACCCCTGTCCTAGGGGAAAACCAAGAAAAACCCATTCCATAGTGTTCTTAACAAATTGCCAGAAGATCTTCTTGACTTGAGGAGACTTTATTTGTATTCACCACAGCATGGCAATTATTTTTTAACTACTATAAAGCAAGAAATATGCAAAAACTGTAATGTGGACTTTACATGAGATTAATGCTATATATATATATATATATAAAACACGATCCTAGCTCTTCCCTCCTTGCTATGCCCGCTGCAACCCTTTATTTCTTGAAAATATGAAACACTTACTTTGCTGTGGGTTGTAGTGGTTCTTCAGTGTTACATTCAACTTGGATGAAAAAGCTAAATAATTTTATGCCTGTAATATCGCTACATTAAACTGTAGATTGTTAAACATTTTTAAACATTTTATAGAAACATTAATATATGGAAACAACATTATAACACATAATGAAAAGGGGGTGGTGGAAGAAAAAGAAAAAGAAAAGAAAGTTAGAACTAGAAATCAAGAGCAGACCATTCCTGCTCGGGTACAAATGTTAACATCCTACTAGTAGATTCAAACAAGCTTATCACCATGGCAGTGCACAGTTGTGGTATATGAGAAATGTGCTCCTTCACTAGCAGTTCTTTTCCACTTCCACAAGTGTTTATGTGCTTTTCAGATAAACCTATTGGAGCATATTATTATTTATGTTAAAGAAATAGCAGAATGAATTTGTGCCACTGTGTTGATATTTCCTTACTGAACACACGTCTTCTTTTTACTATTAAGATTTCTTATGCTTCTCACATTTTATTTTCAAATTAAATTCTTTTAAAATTCTATGTTGAATTATGAGCAGGCTCTTATTAGGATTTCTATTTCCTTTCAAAAGTAAAATATCCATTCCTTATTAGCAATCAGATTGTTTCTAAGGACATGGGGAAAAAATAAACTGGTAATTAGAGTACATGGCATTCTGCAAACTGTTCAGAATATCTCTTTGCCATATTCTTAGGGACTGTATATTCTTACAATTCCAAAAAGCCCATGATGTCTCTCTTGTTTTATTTTAGTAATGATGCAATTTTCAATATTTGAAAATATTCCATTCCAAAATTATTATTTTATATACTGCTTTTCTGTTCCGTCTTCCATTCTATCTCATTGTTTAGGTCCCAGAAGCCATAAGAAAGTGCCAGCGAGCTGGAATTACAGTTCGCATGGTTACGGGAGATAACATCAATACAGCCCGTGCCATTGCCATAAAATGTGGAATTATTCACCCTGGTGAAGATTTCCTCTGTATTGAAGGAAAGGAATTTAATCGAAGGATTCGGAATGAGAAGGGAGATGTAAGTCATGTGCAGAGAGATATATATATTCTGCCCAATTGTTAAAGACCTGGAAAGATAAAGCAATTGTTTATTTTTCACGTGCTGCTCTCCATTTGTTTTTGTTTTTTTTTAGTTTTCTGTGCAAGAGATACACAGTAATCCAAAAATGGCAATACTGTAATATTAAATGCTGACAGAAATTGTCAAGAGTAATTCAAACTCATGCATACACTTCAATTTTCCTTACTGCTCATTTGTGCATCAAAATGTGGTACCGTTTCAAAAAGCTCCACTCGTGTTTTATCTGTTCCCTATTCCTTTTAATAAGTGACTTGCACTTTCATGGAAACAACATCTGAATTAATAAACAGTAGTTTTCACCATTCCTCAAAAGCAGGATTGAAGCATAGTTTGCAATCCTTTTTAAAGAGATTATGTAATGTGAAGTTGCTCTTTGAGCTTGGTTTCTTTTTTTTTGCTTGCAAATGTTTTATTACACAACTAGGTAATACCATTAGTGCAAACTCAGCTAGGTCCCTTACGCTGATGATGCTATCTAGTTGGGTAATTGAACGTCTGCAGGCAAACAACCAAGTTTAGAGTTTAGTTTATAGTTTATAGTTTATAGTTTATTATATTTGTATACCGCCCTTCTCCCGAAGGACTCAGGGCGGTGAACAGGGCACATACAAAATACAAAGTACAAAAGTTAAAAAGAGAATTAAATACAAAGCCCGAGCTAAAACAATAAATAATAATGTAAAAAACCACAATAAAAACCCCCAACACATCCCCCATCAGGCCAGGCCGGCTTGTTCAAATAAATAGGTCTTCAGATCGCGTCGGAAGGAGCGAAGGTCAGGCGCCATCCGGAGCTCAACCGGCAACTGATTCCATAAGTCTGGGGCACCCACAGAGAAGGCCCTCCCCCTGGGGGCCACCAGACGACATTCTCTGACCGGTGGCACCCTGAGGAGGCCCTCTCTGTGGGAATGCACAGGGCGGAGGGAAGTTGACGCCGGCAGCAGGTGATCCCCGAGGTACTCAGGACCCATGCCATGTAGGGCCTTGAAAACCATTACCAAAACCTTGAATCTCACTCGGAAGACAACTGGCGGCCAATGCAGCACCAAGGACTTCACAGTTCAACCCCGAGCTAATCCCCTTTGTTAGAGATTATTTAATCCACAATTTACCAGCAGGAAGAGTGAAATAGCACAGAAAATTTGCAAATTCCAGTTATTCTTTTTGTGTACATTCAAGCTGAAAAGCATTTTTATTAATATTCTTTTTATATACGATAACTATAAAATGTTCACAATAAAGGTCAGCCTTCTGCCCTCCCACTCTTCTGTTCCTCCCTCCCCCCATAAAATTTTTGATTCTAGGACTTGTCCCACTTATAAAGTGATGCTTAATTTTAATTGTAGAAATTTGCAGCCTTAAAATGCAGGATTATTTTTTAAGATATGACAGAAATCTATATTCTACATTTAATCACAAGTGTTTTTGTGAGTTTAGAAAATTCCTATTTCATTATTTTAAAAAACTGTTATGAAACTGCACAAAAATAATCTGGTATTCATCAGGAGTATTTAGAACAAGTTGTTGGAAGCAGTACAATATTAAAAAAATAGTACAACAATATTATTCAGATAATAATATTAATTTGATTGAGGATTGGAATATTTCTTTTTATCCTTAAAAGTGATATTTTAAAAAAATGGCACTAAAATGCATTGAAGACTGACAAATGGATTCTTTTTGTTACCCTTTTTACTGTTTTCAGATAGAGCAGGAACGCATTGATAAGATATGGCCAAAACTTCGTGTCCTTGCTCGTTCATCACCCACAGACAAACATACCTTGGTAAAAGGTAAGTCTGCACTTTGGATGTATCTCTATATATTTATTATTCTGTGATGACTTTTGTAGAAACCTAAACAGTTTGCTTGCTTGACACAATTTCCTGAAATAGTCATAAACCACATAGTCCCAAGAAATTAGATGTAACAACTTCTTGATGATAAAATTTATTTACACAGAATGGCAAATTACAAAAAAGCAAAAACAAAACCATAATACAAGAATGTGGTCCTTGTCAGTGCTGCAGGTGTTCTGTAGTGCTTGGATAATTTTTCATGGAATCATATTTTCCATTAAAATCTATAACTGCCCTCTCACAAATATAATTTTCTATGCATTTTCCTTGTATACTGCAATACAGTTTTTCTATCAAACTATTCCATTTTTTAAATGGACATTTCCTTATTCCATTTTTTTTAAAAAAAAAGAAAACTGGGATGCTGGTAGTAGTATATCCCCTTTTCAAGAGCTGTCGTTGGACCCAATGATTTTAGACAACTATTTTGACTGCAGCTACAGAGAATCCTGGAAGAAGCAGATTATTTCAGTCACATTTCAGTCCAATATTCAGTATTGGTCGTGCTTATTAATGAACAGTGATGGGGTTGGGATGAGAGGCTATTCTTGTGCTCCTTGATCTCTGAGTGACTTTTGGTTTGGTTAATCAAGGTATCCTCTGGACCAGTTCTGAATGTTGGAGATTGGCAGCACTGTTTTACAGTTGTCTTCCTTCAGGGCTGGTTCCAATCATTATTAAGAGGGAAAGATCGATCCATAGGCTTCTTCTTTATGAAGAGTGCCATGTTTCCCCCCTCCTATTTAATATCTACATGAGCCACTATGCATGTTATCACTGGTTTGGGGTTCAGTATGCTGTTGTTATCTATTGTATATTTAGACTCCAGGCTATTGAACTTTTGATCCAATGTCTGTAGGTTGTGTGGACTTGAGTGGGGATGAACTGTCTTGAGTCCAATCCTACCAAAACCAGGTGGGTGCAGATATTAGGACTGGAGCTGGGGATATTTCAACTTCAGCTTGGATGGAAATGCACTTCTCCTTTCAAGGGTGAGGCACAAGTGGTGGCTCTGGCTAAGGAGGTCCTTGCACAGCTTTCTCTTGTTTACTAGTTCCACCCTTTCCTGGACTGAGAAGTCCTTCAGATAGATACTCATATTCTAGTCACTTCACAGTTTGACTACTGCATGTGTTGTATATGGGGCTACTTGGAAGCAACTGTTCCAAAATACAGTGGCATGGGTAGTAATGGGTATGCCTTTGTATACATATGTGAACCTTTCTTCATGAGCTGCAATGGTGGCCATTTTGTTCCAGGCATGATTCAAAGCACTGGTTATAATGTCTATGGAGATTATATGTCATCCAGGTCATAGTTATCCCAAAGGTGCTTTTTCACGAGGCAACTGTACTTTGTTGTTTTGCTTCTCATACAAGTCAGAGCTGAAGAAACTTCTTGGATGAGAAGTGAAATGTCTTCAAATAAAAACAAGAAAGCCCAGTTGCCTTGTGAAAAAGCACCTTTGGGACACTGGTTATAACCTATGAAGCTTTACATGGCTTGGGCCTGTTTGAGAGACTGCCTATCTCCCATGGTATCTGACTCAATGGGCAGCCTGCCAAGTCTAGAGTGCTCTGGGTCCCATCTTTCGACACCCAAGAAGAGTGTTTATTGTGGCACTTGCCTTCTAGAATGAAGCTCTATAATCCTCTAACTCTCAACCTGAAGATATTCTGGAAAGCATTAGGTTCCTGGTTGTTCCCTCAGATCCCTGGGCTAGTGTGGATGGAGCCCCTGTGAGATATATTCTGTGTATGCTTGCTGGACTGCCATCTTGTTTTTTTGTTCTTTTTTACTTCTTTATTTTGTTTCTGACTTATTATATTGTATATTATTGTTGTTACATTATTAGCTTCCCAAAGTCTTTTAGAGTTGTGCAGCCCCTAAATTGAATAAATTAAATTAAATTATACTTACTTCAAACATATACTTTGATTTTCACACATCTTAATGCATACGATATTATTTAAACTACTCCAACCAAGAGCAATAGTTGCCAGCAAAATCCAGATGTCCAAAATTAGACTATCCTTTGTGAAATGCCCATATTTTGAGGTAAAAGAATTCAACAGTTTTTGCATTTGTATATCTTTTTGCATTGTCTTCTCATGTCACTTCAGAGCCAAATCATTTTTGCTGTCTTCCACCCTACGAGTTGGCCATTTTATTATATATGCAAGTCTTTACAACATATACTGTTGTTGCTCTCCAGTTTAATAATAATTTTGCCTTTGGTACTGATCATAAGAAGTGGAGCATGTTGCCTTCTCACTTCATTGTCTAACTATAAAAGACTTTGTGTAACAACAATAACATACAATATGATGAATCAGAAACAAAATAAAGAAGGGTCAAAATATATTTTCTAAAATAATGCATACAAAGCCACATGGCTGTACATTTGCAACTTTCAATCTAACATTTGCTTTATTTGATGTCAGAAATCCTGGTAAAATGTTTTTGCTGTTAGCATCTTGCAGAATTAGGTTCTCAGATT